>NC_092095.1:85778691-85989658 GCF_045679555.1 Salvelinus alpinus | reverse complement strand
ACTAAACTGAGAGAGTGTTACTAGACTGAGAGAGTATTACTAAACTGAGAGAGCTGAGAGAGTATTACAAGACTGAGTGAGTATTACTAAACTGAGAGAGTTTTACTAAACTGAGAGAATATTACTAACCCGAGAGAGTATTACTAAACTGAGAGAGTATTACTAAACTGAGAGAGTATTACTCAACTGAGAGAGTGTTACTAGACTGAGATAATATTACTAAACTGAGAGATCTGAGAGAATATTACTAAACTGAGAGAATATTACTAAACTGAGAGAGTATTACTAAACTGAGAGAATATTACTAAACTGAGAGAGTGTTACTAAATTGAGAGAGTGTTACTAAACTGAGAGAGTATTACTAAACTGAGAGAGTGTTACTAAACTGAGAGAGTATTACTAAACTGAGAGAGCTGAGAGAGTATTACAAGACTGAGAGAGTATTACTAAACTGAGAGAGTTTTACTAAACTGAGAGAGTATTACTAACCCAAGAGAGTATTACTAAACTGAGAGAATATTACTAAACTGAGAGAGCTGAGAGAATATTACTAAACTGTGAGAATATTATTAAACTGAGAGAACATTACTAAACTGAGAGAGTATTACTAAACTGAGAGAATATTACTAAACTGAGAGAGTATTACTAAACTGATAGAGCTGAGAGAATATTACTAAACTGAGAGAATATTACTCAACTGAGAGAGTATTACTAAACTGAGAGAGTATTACTAAACTGAGAGAATATTACTCAACTGAGAGAGTATTAACAACACTGAGAGAGTATTACTCAACTGAGAGAGTATTACCAAACTGAGAGAGTATTAACAACACTGAGAGAGTATTACTCAACTGAGAGAGTATTACCAAACTGAGAGAGTGTTAATAAACTGAGAGAATATTACTCAACTGAGAGAGTATTACAAAACTGAGAGAGTATTACCCAACTGAGAGAGTATTACTAAACTGAGAGAGTGTTACTAAACTGAGAGATTATTACTCAACTGTGAGAGTATTACAAAACTGAGAGAGTATTACTCAACTGAGAGAGTATTACTCAGCTGAGAGAGTATTACTAAACTGAGAGAGTTTTACTAAACTGAGAGAATATTACTAACCCGAGAGAGTATTATTAAACTGAGAGAATATTACTAAACTGAGAGAATATTACTAAACTGAGAGAGTATTACTAAACTGAGAGAAAATTACTAAACTGAGAGAATATTACTAAACTGAGAGAGTATTACTAAACTGAGAGAGTATTACTCAACTGAGTTAGTATTACTAAACTGAGAAAGTGTTACTAAACTGAGAGAGTGTTACTAGACTGAGAGAGTATTACTAAACTGAGAGAGCTGAGAGAGTATTACAAGACTGAGTGAGTATTACTAAAATGAGAGAGTTTTACTAAACTGAGAGAATATTACTAACCCGAGAGAGTATTACTAAACTGAGAGAATATTACTAAACTGAGAGAATATTACTAAACTGACAGAATATTACTAAACTGAGAGAGTATTACTAAACTGAGAGAATATTACTAAATTGAGAGAGTATTACTAAACTTAGAGAATATTACTAAACTGAGAGAGTATTACTAAACTGAGAGAGCTGAGAGAATATTACTAAATTGAGAGAGTTTTACTAAACTGAGAGAATATTACTAACCCGAGAGAGTATTACTAAACTGAGAGAATATTACTAAACTGAGAGAATATTACTAAACTGAGAGAATATTACTAAACTGAGAGAGTATGACTCAACTGAGTTAGTATTACTAAACTGAGAGAGTTTTACTAAACTGAGAGAGTATTACTAAACTGAGAGAGTATTACTAATCTGAGAGAATATTACTAAACTGAGAGAATATTACTAAACTGAGAGAGTATTACTAAACTGAGAGAATATTACTAAACTGAGAGAATATTACTAAACTGAGAGAATATTACTAAACTGAGAGAGTATTAATAAACTGAGAGAATATTACTAAACTGAGAGAATATTACTAAATTGAGAGAGTATTACTAAACTGAGAGAGTATTACTCAACTGAGTTAGTATTACTAAACTGAGAGAGTGTTACTAAACTGAGAGAGTGTTACTAAACTGAGAGAGTATTACTAAACTGAGAGAGTATGACTCAACTGAGTTAGTATTACTAATCTGAGAAAGTGTTACTAAACTGAGAGAGTGTTACTAGACTGAGAGAGTATTACTAGACTGAGAGAGTATTACTAAACTGAGAGAGTGTTACTAAACTGAGAGAGTGTTACTAGACTGAGAGAGTATTACTAAACTGAGAGAGCTGAGAGAGTATTACAAGACTGAGTGAGTATTACTAAACTGAGAGAGTTTTACTAAACTGAGAGAATATTACTAACCCGAGAGAGTATTACTAATCTGAGAGAATATTACTAAACTGAGAGAATATTACTAACCCGAGAGAGTATTACTAAACTGAGAGAATATTACTAAACTGAGAGAATATTACTAAACTGAGAGAATATTACTAAACTGAGAGAATATTACTAAACTGAGAAAGTGTTACTAAACTAAGAGAGTGTTACTAGACTGAGAGAGTATTACTAAACTGAGAGAGCTGAGAGAGTATTACAAGACTGAGTGAGTATTACTAAACTGAGAGAGTTTTACTAAACTGAGAGAATATTACTAACCCGAGAGAGTATTACTAAACTGAGAGAGTATTACTAAACTGAGAGAATATTACTAAACTGAGAGAGTCTTACTAGACTGAGATAATATTACTAAACTGAGAGATCTGAGAGAATATTACTAAACTGAGAGAATATTACTAAACTGAGAGAGTATTACTAAACTGAGAGAATATTACTAGACTGAGAGAGTGTTACTAAACTGAGAGAGTGTTACTAGACTGAGAGAGTATTACTAAACTGAGAGAGTGTTACTAAACTGAGAGAGTATTACTAAACTGAGAGAGCTGAGAGAGTATTACAAGACTGAGAGAGTATTACTAAACTGAGAGAGTTTTACTAAACTGAGAGGGTATTACTAACAAAAGAGAGTATTACTAAACAGAGATCTGAGAGACTATTACTAAACTGAGAGAGTATTACTAAACTGAGAGAGTATTACTCAACTGAGAGAGTATTACTAAACTGAGAGAGTGTTACTAGACTGAGAAAGTATTACTAAACTGAGAGAGTGTTACTAAAGTGAAAGAGTATTACTAAACTGAGAGAGCTGAGAGAGTATTACAAGACTGAGAGAGTATTACTAAACTGAGAGAGTTTTACTAAACTGAGAGAGTATTACTAACCCGAGAGAGTATTACTAAACTGAGAGAATATTACTAAACTGAGAGAATATTACTAAACTGAGAGAATATTACTAAACTGAGAGAGCTGAGATAATATTACTAAACTGAGAGAGTATTACTAAACTGAGAGAGTATTACTAAACTGATAGAGCTGAGAGAATATTACTAAACTGAGAGAGTATTATGCAACTGAGAGAGTATTACTAATCAGAGAGAGTATTACTAAACTGAGAGAGTGTTACTAAACTGAGAGAATATTACTCAACTGAGAGAGTATTACTAAACTGAGAGAGCTGAGAGAATATTACTAAACTGAGAGAGTTTTACTAAACTGAGAGAATATTACTAACCCGAGAGAGTATTACTAAACTGAGAGAATATTACTAAACTGAGAGAATATTACTAAACTGAGAGAATATTACTAAACTGAGAGAATATTACTAAACTGAGAGAGTATTACTCAACTGAGTTAGTATTACTAAACTGAGAAAGTGTTACTAAACTGAGAAAGTGTTACTAAACTGAGAGAGTGTTACTAGACTGAGAGAGTATTACTAAACTGAGAGAGCTGAGAGAGTATTACAAGACTGAGTGAGTATTACTAAACTGAGAGAGTTTTACTAAACTGAGAGAATATTACTAACCCGAGAGAGTATTACTAATCTGAGAGAATATTACTAAACTGAGAGAATATTACTAAACTGAGAGAATATTACTAAACTGAGAGAATATTACTAAACTGAGAGAATATTACTAAACTGAGAGAGTATTACTAAACTGAGAGAGTATTACTAAACTGAGAGAATATTACTAAACTGAGAGAATATTACTAAATTGAGAGAGTATTATTAAACTGAGAGAGTATTACTCAACTGAGTTAGTATTACTAAACTGAGAAAGTGTTACTAAACTGAGAGAGTGTTACTAGACTGAGAGAGTATTACTAAACTGAGAGAGCTGAGAGAGTATTACAAGACTGAGTGAGTATTACTAAACTGAGAGAGTTTTACTAAACTGAGAGAATATTACTAACCCGAGAGAGTATTACTAAACTGAGAGAGTCTTACTAGACTGAGATAATATTACTAAACTGAGAGATCTGAGAGAATATTACTAAACTGAGAGAATATTACTAAACTGAGAGAGTATTACTAAACTGAGAGAATATTACTAAACTGAGAGAGTGTTACTAAACTGAGAGAGTGTTACTAGACTGAGAGAGTATTACTAAACTGAGAGAGTGTTACTAAACTGAGAGAGTATTACTAAACTGAGAGAGCTGAGAGAGTATTACAAGACTGAGAGAGTATTACTAAACTGAGAGAGTTTTACTAAACTGAGAGGGTATTACTAACAAAAGAGAGTATTACTAAACTGAGAGATCTGAGAGACTATTACTAAACTGAGAGAGTATTACTAAACTGAGAGAGTATTACTCAACTGAGAGAGTATTACTAAACTGAGAGAGTGTTACTAAACTGAGAGAGTGTTACTAGACTAAGAAAGTATTACTAAACTGAGAGAGTGTTACTAAAGTGAGAGAGTATTACTAAACTGAGAGAGCTGAGAGAGTATTACAAGACTGAGAGAGTATTACTAAACTGAGAGAGTTTTACTAAAATGAGAGAGTATTACTAACCCGAGAGAGTATTACTAAACTGAGAGAATATTACTAAACTGAGAGAATATTACTAAACTGAGAGAATATTACTAAACTGAGAGAGCTGAGAGAATATTACTAAACTGAGAGAATATTACTAAACTGAGAGAGTATTACTAAACTGAGAGAGTATTACTAAACTGATAGAGCTGAGAGAATATTACTAAACTGAGAGAGTATTACTAAACTGAGAGAGTGTTACTAAACTGAGAGAATATTACTCAACTGAGAGAGTATTACTAAACTGAGAGAGCTGAGAGAATATTACTAAACTGAGAGAGTATTACAAGACTGAGAGAGTATTACTAAACTGAGAGACTTTTACTAAACTGAGAGAGTATTACTAATCCAAGAGAGTATTACTAAACTGAGAGAATATTACTAAACTGAGAGAATATTACTAAACTGAGAGAGCTGAGAGAATATTACTAAACTGAGAGAATATTATTAAACTGAGAGACCATTACTAAACTGAGAGAGTATTACTAAACTGAGAGAATATTACTAAACTGAGAGAGTATTACTAAACTGATAGAGCTGAGAGAATATTACTAAACTGAGATAATATTATTCAACTGAGAGAGTATTACTAAACTGAGAGAGTATTACTAAACTGAGAGAATATTACTCAACTGAGAGAGTATTAACAACACTGAGAGAGTATTACTCAACTGAGAGGGTATTACCAAACTGAGAAAGTATTACTAAACTGAGAGAGTATTACTAAACTGAGAGAGTATTACTAAACTGAGAGAGCTGAGAGAGTATTACAAGACTGAGAGAGTATTACTAAACTGAGAGAGTTTTACTAAACTGAGAGGGTATTACTAACAAAAGAGAGTATTACTAAACTGAGAGATCTGAGAGACTATTACTAAACTGAGAGAGTATTACTAAACTGAGAGAGTATTACTAAACTGAGAGAGTATTACTAAACTGAGAGAGTGTTACTAAAGTGAGAGAGTATTACTAAACTGAGAGAGCTGAGAGAGTATTACAAGACTGAGAGAGTATTACTAAACTGAGAGAGTTTTACTAAAATGAGAGAGTATTACTAACCAGAGAGAGTATTACTAAACTGAGAGAATATTACTAAACTGAGAGAATATTACTAAACTGAGAGAATATTACTAAACTGAGAGAGCTGAGAGAATATTACTAAACTGAGAGAATATTACTAAACTGAGAGAGTATTACTAAACTGAGAGAGTATTACTAAACTGATAGAGCTGAGAGAATATTACTAAACTGAGAGAGTATTACTAAACTGAGAGAGTATTACTAATCTGAGAGAGTATTACTAAACTGAGAGAGTGTTACTAAACTGAGAGAATATTACTCAACTGAGAGAGTATTACTAAACTGAGAGAGCTGAGAGAATATTACTAAACTGAGAGAGTATTACAAGACTGAGAGAGTATTACTAAACTGAGAGACTTTTACTAAACTGAGAGACTTTTACTAAACTGAGAGAGTATTACTAATCCAAGAGAGTATTACTAAACTGAGAGAATATTACTAAACTGAGAGAATATTACTAAACTGAGAGAGCTGAGAGAATATTACTAAACTGAGAGAATATTATTAAACTGAGAGACCATTACTAAACTGAGAGAGTATTACTAAACTGAGAGAATATTACTAAACTGAGAGAGTATTACTAAACTGATAGAGCTGAGAGAATATTACTAAACTGAGATAATATTATTCAACTGAGAGAGTATTACTAAACTGAGAGAGTATTACTAAACTGAGAGAATATTACTCAACTGAGAGAGTATTAACAACACTGAGAGAGTATTACTCAACTGAGAGAGTATTACCAAACTGAGAAAGTATTACTAAACTGAGAGAGTATTACTCAACTGTGAGAGTATTACAAAACTGAGAGAGTATTACTCAACTGAGAGAGTATTACTCAGCTGAGAGAGTATTACTAAACTGAGAGAGTTTTACTAAACTGAGAGAATATTACTAACCCGAGAAACTCTCTCAGTTTAGTAACACTCTCTCAGTTTAGTAATACTCTCTCAGATTAGTAATACTCTCTCAGTTGAGTAATACTCTCTCAGTTTAGTAATATTCTCTCAGCTCTATCAGTTTAGTAATACTCTCTCAGTTTAGTAATATTCTCTCAGTTTAGTAATATTCTCTCAGCTCTCTCAGTTTAGTAATATTCTCTCAGTTTAGTAATATTCTCTCAGTTTAGTAATACTCTCTCGGGTTAGTAATACTCTCTCAGTTTAGTAAAACTCTCTCAGTTTAGTAATACTCTCTCAGTCTTGTAATACTCTCTCAGCTCTCTCAGTTTAGTAATACTCTCTCAGTTTAGTAACACTCTCTCAGTTTAGTAATACTCTCTCAGTTTAGTAATATTCTGTCAGTTTAGTAATATTCTCTCAGTTTAATAATATTCTCTCAGTTTAGTAATACTCTCTCGGGTTAGTAATATTCTCTCAGTTTAGTAAAACTCTCTCAGTTTAGTAATACTCACTCAATCTTGTAATACTCTCTCAGCTCTCTCAGTTTAGTAATACTCTCTCAGTCTAGTAACACTCTCTCAGTTTAGTAACACTTTCTCAGTTTAGTAATACTAACTCAGTTGAGTAATACTCTCTCAGTTTAGTAATACTCTCTCAGTTTAGTAATATTCTCTCAGTTTAGTAATATTCTCTCAGTTAAGTAATATTCTCTCAGTTTAGTAATACTCTCTCGGGTTAGTAATATTCTCTCAGTTTAGTAAAACTCTCTCAGTTTAGTAATATTCTCTCAGCTCTCTCAGTTTAGTAATACTCTCTCAGTTTAGTAATATTCTCTCAGTTCAGTAATACTCTCTCAGTTTAGTGATACTCTCTCAGTTTAGTGATACTCTCTCAGTTGAGTTATCCTCTCTCAGTTTAGTAACACTCTCTCAGTTTAGTAATACTCTCTCAGTTGGGTAACACTCTCTCAGTTTTGTAATACTCTCTCAGTTGAGTAATATTCTCTCAGTGTATTAACACTCTCTCAGTTTAGTAATACTCTCTCAGTTGAGTAATACTCTCTCAGTTGAGTAATACTTTCTCAGTTTGGTAATACTCTCTCAGTTGAGTAATACTCTCTCAGTGTTGTTAATACTCTCTCAGTTGAGTAATATTCTCTCAGTTTAGTAATACTCTCTCAGTTTAGTAATACTCTCTCAGTTGAATAATATTATCTCAGTTTAGTAATATTCTCTCAGCTCTATCAGTTTAGTAATACTCTCTCAGTTTAGTAATATTCTCTCAGTTTAGTAATACTCTCTCAGTTTAGTAATGGTCTCTCAGTTTAATAATATTCTCTCAGTTTAGTAATATTCTCTCAGCTCTCTCAGTTTAGTAATATTCTCTCAGTTTTGTAATATTCTCTCAGTTTAGTAATACTCTCTTGGATTAGTAATACTCTCTCAGTTTAGTAAAAGTCTCTCAGTTTAGTAATACTCTCTCAGTCTTGTAATACTCTCTCAGTTTAGTAATATTCTCTCAGCTCTCTCAGTTTAGTAATACTCTCTCAGTCTTGTAATACTCTCTCAGCTCTCTCAGTTTAGTAATACTCTCTCAGTTTAGTAACACTCTCTCAGTTTAGTAATACTCTCTCAGTCTAGTAACACTCTCTCAGTTTAGTAATATTCTCTCAGTTTAGTAATACTCTCTCAGTTTAGTAATATTCTCTCAGTTTAGTAATATTCTCTCAGATCTCTCAGTTTAGTAATATTATCTCAGTCTAGTAAGACTCTCTCAGTTTAGTAATATTCTCTCAGTTTAGTAATACTCTCTCAGTTTAGTAATACTCTCTCGGGTTAGTAATATTCTCTCAGTTTAGTAAAACTCTCTCAGTTTAGTAATACTCACTCAGTCTTGTAATACTCTCTCAGCTCTCTCAGTTTAGTAATACTCTCTCAGTCTAGTAACACTCTCTCAGTTTAGTAACACTTTCTCAGTTTAGTAATATTCTCTCAGTTTAGTAATATTCTCTCAGTTTAGTAATATTCTCTCAGTTTAGTAATATTCTCTCAGTTTAGTAATACTCTCTCGGGTTAGTAATAGTCTCTCAGTTTAGTAATATTCTCTCAGATTAGTAATACTTTCTCGGGTTAGTAATATTCTCTCAGTTTAGTAAAACTCTCTCAGTTTAGTAATACTCACTCAGTCTTGTAATACTCAGCTCTCTCAGTTTAGTAATACTCTCTCAGTCTAGTAACACTCTCTCAGTTTAGTAACACTTTCTCAGTTTAGTAATACTAACTCAGTTGAGTCATACTCTCTCAGTTTAGTAATACTCTCTCCGTTTAGTAACACTCTCTCAGTTTAGTAATACTCTCTCAGTTTAGTAATACTCTCTCAGTTTAGTAATACTCTCTCAGTTGAGTAATATTCTCTCAGTTTAGTAATACTCTCTCAATTTAGTAATATTCTCTCAGTTTAGTAATATTCTCTCAGTTTAGTAATACTCTCTCAGTTTAGTAATATTCTCTCAGTTTAGTAATATTCTCTCAGTTTAGTAATATTCTCTCAGTTTAGTAATACTCTCTCGGGTTAGTAATATTCTCTCAGTTTAGTAATATTCTCTCAGATTAGTAATACTCTCTCGGGTTAGTAATATTCTCTCAGTTTAGTAAAACTCTCTCAGTTTAGTAATACTAACTCAGTTGAGTCATACTCTCTCAGTTTAGTAATATTCTCTCAGTTTAGTAATATTTTCTCAGTTTAGTAATATTCTCTCAGTTTAGTAATACTCTCTCGGGTTAGTAATATTCTCTCAGTTTAGTAAAACTCTCTCAGTTTAGTAATATTCTCTCAGCTCTCTCAGTTTAGTAATACTCTCTCAGTTTAGTAATATTCTCTAAGTTTAGTAATACTCTCTCAGTTTAGTAATATTCTCTCAGTTTAGTAATACTCTCTCAGTTTAGTAATATTCTGTCAGTTTAGTAATATTCTCTCAGTTTAGTAATATTCTCTCAGTTTAGTAATACTCTCTCGGGTTAGTAATATTCTCTCAGTTTAGTAAAACTCTCTCATTTTAGTAATACTCACTCAGTCTTGTAATACTCTCTCAGCTCTCTCAGTTTAGTAATACTCTCTCAGTCTAGTAACACTCTCTCAGTTTAGTAACACTTTCTCAGTTTAGTAATACTAACTCAGTTGAGTAATACTCTCTCAGTTTAGTAATACTCTCTCAGTTTAGTAATATTCTCTCAGTTTAGTAATTTTCTCTCAGTTTAGTAATACTCTCTCAGTTTAGTAATATTCTCTCAGTTTAGTAATATTCTCTCAGTTTAGTAATACTCTCTCGGGTTAGTAATATTCTCTCAGTTTAGTAAAACTCTCTCAGTTTAGTAATACTCTCTCAGCTGAGTAATACTCTCTCAGTTGAGTAATACTCTCTCAGTTTTGTAATACTCTCACAGTTGAGTAATACTCTCTCAGTTTAGTAATACTTTCTCAGTTTGGTAATACTCTCTCAGTTGAGTAATACTCTCTCAGTGTTGTTAATACTCTCTCAGTTGAGTAATATTCTCTCAGTTTAGTAATACTCTCTCAGTTTAGTAATACTCTCTCAGTTGAATAATATTATCTCAGTTTAGTAATATTCTCTCAGCTCTATCAGTTTAGTAATACTCTCTCAGTTTAGTAATATTCTCTCAGTTTAGTAATACTCTCTCAGTTTAGTAATGGTCTCTCAGTTTAATAATATTCTCTCAGTTTAGTAATATTCTCTCAGCTCTCTCAGTTTAGTAATATTCTCTCAGTTTAGTAATATTCTCTCAGTTTAGTAATACTCTCTTGGATTAGTAATACTCTCTCAGTTTAGTAAAAGTCTCTCAGTTTAGTAAAAGTCTCTCAGTTTAGTAATACTCTCTCAGTCTTGTAATACTCTCTCAGTTTAGCAATATTCTCTCAGCTCTCTCAGTTTAGTAATACTCTCTCAGTTGAGTAATATTCTCTCAGTTTAGTAACACTCTCTCAGTTTAGTAATACTCTCTCAGATTAGTAATACTCTCTCAGTTTAGTAATACTCTCTCAGTTTAGTAATATTCTCTCAGCTCTATCAGTTTAGTAATATTCTGTCAGTTTAGTAATATTCTCTCAGTTTAGTAATATTCTCTCAGTTTAGTAATATTCTCTCAGCTCTCTCAGTTTAGTAATACTCTCTCAGTTTAGTAATATTCTCTCAGTTTAGTAATATTCTCTCAGTTTAGTAATACTCTCTCTGGTTAGTAATACTCTCTCATTTTAGTAAAACTCTCTCAGTTTAGTAATACTCTCTCAGTCTTGTAATACTCTCTCAGCTCTCTCAGTTTAGTAATACTCTCTCACTTTAGTAACACTCTCTCAGTTTAGTAATACTCTCTCAGTTGAGTAATACTCTCTCAGTTTAGTAATACTCTCTCAGTTTAGTAATAGTCTCTCAGATCTCTCAGTTTAGTAATACTCTCTTTTGTTAGTAATACCCTCTCAGTTTAGTAAAACTCTCTCAGTTTAGTAATACTCTCTCAGTCTTGTAATACTCTCTCAGCTCTCTCAGTTTAGTAATACTCTCTCAGTTTAGTAATACTCTCTCAGTTTAGTAATACTTTCTCAGTTTGGTAATACCCTCTCAGTTGAGTAATACTCTCTCAGTGTTGTTAATACTCTCTCAGTTGAGTAATATTCTCTCAGTTTAGTAATACTCTCTCAGTTTAGTAATACTCTCTCAGTTGAATAATATTATCTCAGTTTAGTAATATTCTCTCAGCTCTATCAGTTTAGTAATACTCTCTCAGTTTAGTAATATTCTCTCAGTTTAGTAATACTCTCTCAGTTTAGTAATGGTCTCTCAGTTTAATAATATTCTCTCAGTTTAGTAATATTCTCTCAGCTCTCTCAGTTTAGTAATATTCTCTCAGTTTAGTAATATTCTCTCAGTTTAGTAATACTCTCTTGGATTAGTAATACTCTCTCAGTTTAGTAAAAGTCTCTCAGTTTAGTAATACTCTCTCAGTCTTGTAATACTCTCTCAGTTTAGTAATATTCTCTCAGCTCTCTCAGTTTAGTAATACTCTCTCAGTTGAGTAATATTCTCTCAGTTTAGTAACACTCTCTCAGTTTAGTAATACTCTCTCAGTTTAGTAATATTCTCTCAGCTCTATCAGTTTAGTAATACTCTCTCAGTTTAGTAATACTCTCTCAGTTTAGTAATATTCTCTCAGTTTAGTAATATTCTCTCAGCTCTCTCAGTTTAGTAATATTCTCTCAGTTTAGTAATATTCTCTCAGTTTAGTAATATTCTCTCAGTTTAGTAATACTCTCTCGGGTTAGTAATACTCTCTCATTTTAGTAAAACTCTCTCAGTTTAGTAATACTCTCTCAGTCTTGTAATACTCTCTCAGCTCTCTCAGTTTAGTAATACTCTCTCACTTTAGTAACACTCTCTCAGTTTAGTAATACTTTCTCAGTCTAGTAACACTCTCTCAGTTTAGTAACACTCTCTCAGTTTAGTAATACTCTCTCAGTTGAGTAATACTCTCTCAGTTTAGTAATACTCTCTCAGTTTAGTAATAGTCTCTCAGATCTCTCAGTTTAGTAATACTCTCTTTTGTTAGTAATACCCTCTCAGTTTAGTAAAACTCTCTCAGTTTAGTAATACTCTCTCAGTCTTGTAATACTCTCTCAGCTCTCTCAGTTTAGTAATACTCTCTCAGTTTAGTAACACTCTCTCAGTTTAGTAATACTCTCTCAGTCTAGTAACACTCTCTCAGTTAAGTAACACTCTCTCAGTTTAGTAATATTCTCTCAGTTTAGTAATACTCTCTCAGTTTAGTAATACTCTCTCAGTTTAGTAATATTCTCTCAGATCTCTCAGTTTAGTAATATTCTCTCAGTCTAGTAAGACTCTCTCAGTTTAGTAATACTCTCTCGGGTTAGTAATATTCTCTCAGTTTAGTAAAACTCTCTCAGTTTAGTAATACTCACTCAGTCTTGTAATACTCTCTCAGCTCTCTCAGTTTAGTAATACTCTCTCAGTCTAGTAACACTCTCTCAGTTTAGTAACACTTTCTCAGTTTAGTAATACTAACTCAGTTGAGTAATACTCTCTCAGTTTAATAATACTCTCTCAATTTAGTAATATTCTCTCAGTTTAGTAATATTCTCTCAGTTTAGTAATACTCTCTCAGTTTAGTAATACTCTCTCAGTTTAGTAATATTCTCTCAGTTTAGTAATATTCTCTCAGTTTAGTAATATTCTCTCAGTTTAGTAATATTCTCTCAGTTTAGTAATATTCTCTCAGATTAGTAATACTCTCTCGGGTTAGTAATATTCTCTCAGTTTAGTAAAACTCTCTCAGTTTAGTAATACTCACTCAGTCTTGTAATACTCTCTCAGCTCTCTCAGTTTAGTAATACTCTCTCAGTCTAGTAACACTCTCTCAGTTTAGTAACACTTTCTCAGTTTAGTAACACTTTCTCAGTTTAGTAATGCTAACTCAGTTGAGTAATACTCTCTCAGTTTAGTAATATTCTCTCAGTTTAGTAATATTCTCTCAGTTTAGTAATATTCTCTCAGTTTAGTAATATTCTCTCAGTTTAGTAATACTCTCTCGGGTTAGTAATATTCTCTCAGTTTAGTAAAACTCTCTCAGTTTAGTAATATTCTCTCAGCTCTCTCAGTTTAGTAATACTCTCTCAGTTGAGTAATATTCTCTCAGTTTAGTAACACTCTCTCAGTTTAGTAATACTCTCTCTGATTAGTAATACTCTCTCAGTTGCATAATACTCTCTCAGTTTAGTAATATTCTCTCAGCTCTATCAGTTTAGTAATACTCTCTCAGTTTAGTAATACTCTCTCAGTTTAGTAATATTATCTCAGCTCTCTCAGTTTAGTAATATTCTCTCAGTTTAGTAATATTCTCTCAGTTTAGTAATATTCTCTCAGTTTAGTAATACTCTCTCGGGTTAGTAATACTCTCTCAGTTTAGTAAAACTCTCTCAGTTTAGTAATACTCTCTCAGTCTTGTAATACTCTCTCAGCTCTCTCAGTTTAGTAATACTCTTTCACTTTAGTAACACTCTCTCAGTTTAGTAATACTTTCTCAGTCTAGTAACACTCTCTCAGTTTAGTAATACTCTCTCAGTTGAGTAATACTCTCTCAGTTTAGTAATACTCTCTCAGTTTAGTAATAGTCTCTCAGATCTCTCAGTTTAGTAATACTCTCTTTTGTTAGTAATACCCTCTCAGTTTAGTAAAACTCTCTCAGTTTAGTAATACTCTCTCAGTCTTGTAATACTCTCTCAGCTCTCTCAGTTTAGTAATACTCTCTCAGTTTAGTAACACTCTCTCAGTTTAGTAATACTCTCTCAGTCTAGTAACACTCTCTCAGTTTAGTAACACTCTCTCAGTCTAGTAATATTCTCTCAGTTTAGTAATACTCTCTCAGTTTAGTAATATTCTCTCAGTTTAGTAATATTCTCTCAGATCTCTCAGTTTAGTAATATTATCTCAGTCTAGTAAGACTCTCTCAGTTTAGTAATATTCTCTCAGTTTAGTAATACTCTCTCAGTTTAGTAATACTCTCTCGGGTTAGTAATATTCTCTCAGTTTAGTAAAACTCTCTCAGTTTAGTAATACTCACTCAGTCTTGTAATACTCTCTCAGCTCTCTCAGTTTAGTAATACTCTCTCAGTCTAGTAACACTCTCTTAGTTTAGTAACACTTTCTCAGTTTAGTAATATTCTCTCAGTTTAGTAATATTCTCTCAGTTTAGTAATATTCTCTCAGTTTAGTAATATTCTCTCAGTTTAGTAATACTCTCTCGGGTTAGTAATATTCTCTCAGTTTAGTAATATTCTCTCAGATTAGTAATACTCTCTCGGGTTAGTAATATTCTCTCAGTTTAGTAAAACTCTCTCAGTTTAGTAATACTCACTCAGTCTTGTAATACTCTCTCAGCTCTCTCAGTTTAGTAATACTCTCTCAGTCTAGTAACACTCTCTCAGTTTAGTAACACTCTCTCAGTTTAGTAATACTCTCTCAGTCTAGTAATACTCTCTCAGTCTAGTAACACTCTCTCAGTTTAGTAACACTTTCTCAGATTAGTAATACTAACTCAGTTGAGTCATACTCTCTCAGTTTAGTAATACTCTCTCAGTTTAGTAACACTCTCTCAGTTTAGTAACACTCTCTCAGTTTAGTAATACTAACTCAGTTGAGTAATACTCTCTCAGTTTAGTAATACTCTCTCAATTTAGTAATATAGTATTACCAAACTGAGAGAGTGTTAATAAACTGAGAGAATATTACTCAACTGAGAGAGTATTACAAAACTGAGAGAGTATTACCCAACTGAGAGAGTATTACTAAACTGAGAGAGTGTTACTAAACTGAGAGATTATTACTCAACTGTGAGAGTATTACAAAACTGAGAGAGTATTACTCAACTGAGAGAGTATTACTCAGCTGAGAGAGTATTACTAAACTGAGAGAGTTTTACTAAACTGAGAGAATATTACTAACCCGAGAGAGTATTATTAAACTGAGAGAATATTACTAAACTGAGAGAATATTACTAAACTGAGAGAGTATTACTAAACTGAGAGAAAATTACTAAACTGAGAGAATATTACTAAACTGAGAGAGTATTACTAAACTGAGAGAGTATTACTCAACTGAGTTAGTATTACTAAACTGAGAAAGTGTTACTAAACTGAGAGAGTGTTACTAGACTGAGAGAGTATTACTAAACTGAGAGAGCTGAGAGAGTATTACAAGACTGAGTGAGTATTACTAAAATGAGAGAGTTTTACTAAACTGAGAGAATATTACTAACCCGAGAGAGTATTACTAAACTGAGAGAATATTACTAAACTGAGAGAATATTACTAAACTGACAGAATATTACTAAACTGAGAGAGTATTACTAAACTGAGAGAATATTACTAAATTGAGAGAGTATTACTAAACTTAGAGAATATTACTAAACTGAGAGAGTATTACTAAACTGAGAGAGCTGAGAGAATATTACTAAATTGAGAGAGTTTTACTAAACTGAGAGAATATTACTAACCCGAGAGAGTATTACTAAACTGAGAGAATATTACTAAACTGAGAGAATATTACTAAACTGAGAGAATATTACTAAACTGAGAGAGTATGACTCAACTGAGTTAGTATTACTAAACTGAGAGAGTTTTACTAAACTGAGAGAATATTACTAACCAGAGAGAGTATTACTAATCTGAGAGAATATTACTAAACTGAGAGAATATTACTAACCCGAGAGAGTATTACTAGACTGAGAGAGTATTACTAAACTGAGAGAATATTACTAAACTGAGAGAGTATTACTAAACTGAGAGAGTATTAATAAACTGAGAGAATATTACTAAACTGAGAGAATATTACTAAATTGAGAGAGTATTACTAAACTGAGAGAGTATTACTCAACTGAGTTAGTATTACTAAACTGAGAGAGTGTTACTAAACTGAGAGAGTGTTACTAAACTGAGAGAGTATTACTAAACTGAGAGAGTATGACTCAACTGAGTTAGTATTACTAATCTGAGAAAGTGTTACTAAACTGAGAGAGTGTTACTAGACTGAGAGAGTATTACTAGACTGAGAGAGTATTACTAAACTGAGAGAGTGTTACTAAACTGAGAGAGTGTTACTAGACTGAGAGAGTATTACTAAACTGAGAGAGCTGAGAGAGTATTACAAGACTGAGTGAGTATTACTAAACTGAGAGAGTTTTACTAAACTGAGAGAATATTACTAACCCGAGAGAGTATTACTAATCTGAGAGAATATTACTAAACTGAGAGAATATTACTAACCCGAGAGAGTATTACTAAACTGAGAGAATATTACTAAACTGAGAGAATATTACTAAACTGAGAGAATATTACTAAACTGAGAGAATATTACTAAACTGAGAAAGTGTTACTAAACTAAGAGAGTGTTACTAGACTGAGAGAGTATTACTAAACTGAGAGAGCTGAGAGAGTATTACAAGACTGAGTGAGTATTACTAAACTGAGAGAGTTTTACTAAACTGAGAGAATATTACTAACCCGAGAGAGTATTACTAAACTGAGAGAGTATTACTAAACTGAGAGAATATTACTAAACTGAGAGAGTCTTACTAGACTGAGATAATATTACTAAACTGAGAGATCTGAGAGAATATTACTAAACTGAGAGAATATTACTAAACTGAGAGAGTATTACTAAACTGAGAGAATATTACTAAACTGAGAGAGTGTTACTAAACTGAGAGAGTGTTACTAGACTGAGAGAGTATTACTAAACTGAGAGAGTGTTACTAAACTGAGAGAGTATTACTAAACTGAGAGAGCTGAGAGAGTATTACAAGACTGAGAGAGTATTACTAAACTGAGAGAGTTTTACTAAACTGAGAGGGTATTACTAACAAAAGAGAGTATTACTAAACTGAGAGATCTGAGAGACTATTACTAAACTGAGAGAGTATTACTAAACTGAGAGAGTATTACTCAACTGAGAGAGTATTACTAAACTGAGAGAGTGTTACTAGACTGAGAAAGTATTACTAAACTGAGAGAGTGTTACTAAAGTGAAAGAGTATTACTAAACTGAGAGAGCTGAGAGAGTATTACAAGACTGAGAGAGTATTACTAAACTGAGAGAGTTTTACTAAACTGAGAGAGTATTACTAACCCGAGAGAGTATTACTAAACTGAGAGAATATTACTAAACTGAGAGAATATTACTAAACTGAGAGAATATTACTAAACTGAGAGAGCTGAGATAATATTACTAAACTGAGAGAGTATTACTAAACTGAGAGAGTATTACTAAACTGATAGAGCTGAGAGAATATTACTAAACTGAGAGAGTATTATGCAACTGAGAGAGTATTACTAATCAGAGAGAGTATTACTAAACTGAGAGAGTGTTACTAAACTGAGAGAATATTACTCAACTGAGAGAGTATTACTAAACTGAGAGAGCTGAGAGAATATTACTAAACTGAGAGAGTTTTACTAAACTGAGAGAATATTACTAACCCGAGAGAGTATTACTAAACTGAGAGAATATTACTAAACTGAGAGAATATTACTAAACTGAGAGAATATTACTAAACTGAGAGAATATTACTAAACTGAGAGAGTATTACTCAACTGAGTTAGTATTACTAAACTGAGAAAGTGTTACTAAACTGAGAAAGTGTTACTAAACTGAGAGAGTGTTACTAGACTGAGAGAGTATTACTAAACTGAGAGAGCTGAGAGAGTATTACAAGACTGAGTGAGTATTACTAAACTGAGAGAGTTTTACTAAACTGAGAGAATATTACTAACCCGAGAGAGTATTACTAATCTGAGAGAATATTACTAAACTGAGAGAATATTACTAAACTGAGAGAATATTACTAAACTGAGAGAATATTACTAAACTGAGAGAATATTACTAAACTGAGAGAGTATTACTAAACTGAGAGAGTATTACTAAACTGAGAGAATATTACTAAACTGAGAGAATATTACTAAATTGAGAGAGTATTATTAAACTGAGAGAGTATTACTCAACTGAGTTAGTATTACTAAACTGAGAAAGTGTTACTAAACTGAGAGAGTGTTACTAGACTGAGAGAATATTACTAAACTGAGAGAGCTGAGAGAGTATTACAAGACTGAGTGAGTATTACTAAACTGAGAGAGTTTTACTAAACTGAGAGAATATTACTAACCCGAGAGAGTATTACTAATCTGAGAGAATATTACTAAACTGAGAGAATATTACTAAACTGAGAGAATATTACTAAACTGAGAGAATATTACTAAACTGAGAGAATATTACTAAACTGAGAGAGTATTACTAAACTGAGAGAGTATTACTAAACTGAGAGAATATTACTAAACTGAGAGAATATTACTAAATTGAGAGAGTATTATTAAACTGAGAGAGTATTACTCAACTGAGTTAGTATTACTAAACTGAGAAAGTGTTACTAAACTGAGAGAGTGTTACTAGACTGAGAGAGTATTACTAAACTGAGAGAGCTGAGAGAGTATTACAAGACTGAGTGAGTATTACTAAACTGAGAGAGTTTTACTAAACTGAGAGAATATTACTAACCCGAGAGAGTATTACTAAACTGAGAGAGTCTTACTAGACTGAGATAGTATTACTAAACTGAGAGATCTGAGAGAATATTACTAAACTGAGAGAATATTACTAAACTGAGAGAGTATTACTAAACTGAGAGAATATTACTAAACTGAGAGAGTGTTACTAAACTGAGAGAGTGTTACTAGACTGAGAGAGTATTACTAAACTGAGAGAGTGTTACTAAACTGAGAGAGTATTACTAAACTGAGAGAGCTGAGAGAGTATTACAAGACTGAGAGAGTATTACTAAACTGAGAGAGTTTTACTAAACTGAGAGGGTATTACTAACAAAAGAGAGTATTACTAAACTGAGAGATCTGAGAGACTATTACTAAACTGAGAGAGTATTACTAAACTGAGAGAGTATTACTCAACTGAGAGAGTATTACTAAACTGAGAGAGTGTTACTAAACTGAGAGAGTGTTACTAGACTAAGAAAGTATTACTAAACTGAGAGAGTGTTACTAAAGTGAGAGAGTATTACTAAACTGAGAGAGCTGAGAGAGTATTACAAGACTGAGAGAGTATTACTAAACTGAGAGAGTTTTACTAAAATGAGAGAGTATTACTAACCCGAGAGAGTATTACTAAACTGAGAGAATATTACTAAACTGAGAGAATATTACTAAACTGAGAGAATATTACTAAACTGAGAGAGCTGAGAGAATATTACTAAACTGAGAGAATATTACTAAACTGAGAGAGTATTACTAAACTGAGAGACTCAGTTTAGTAATACTCTCTCAGTTTAGTAATACTCTCTCAGTTTAGTAATATTCTCTCAGTTTAGTAATACTCTCTCAGTTTAGTAATGGTATCTCAGTTTAATAATATTCTCTCAGTTTAGTAATATTCTCTCAGCTCTCTCAGTTTAGTAATATTCTCTCAGTTTTGTAATATTCTCTCAGTTTAGTAATACTCTCTTGGATTAGTAATACTCTCTCAGTTTAGTAAAAGTCTCTCAGTTTAGTAATACTCTCTCAGTCTTGTAATACTCTCTCAGTTTAGTAATATTCTCTCAGCTCTCTCAGTTTAGTAATACTCTCTCAGTCTTGTAATACTCTCTCAGCTCTCTCAGTTTAGTAATACTCTCTCAGTTTAGTAACACTCTCTCAGTTTAGTAATACTCTCTCAGTCTAGTAACACTCTCTCAGTTTAGTAATATTCTCTCAGTTTAGTAATACTCTCTCAGTTTAGTAATATTCTCTCAGTTTAGTAATATTCTCTCAGATCTCTCAGTTTAGTAATACTCTCTCAGTTTAGTAATACTCTCTCAGTTTAGTAATACTCTCTCAGTTTAGTAATACTCTCTCAGTTTAGTAATATTCTCTCAGTTTAGTAATACTCTCTCAGTTTAGTAATACTCACTCAGTCTTGTAATACTCTCTCAGCTCTCTCAGTTTAGTAATACTCTCTCAGTCTAGTAACACTCTCTCAGTTTAGTAACACTTTCTCAGTTTAGTAATACTCTCTCAGTTTAGTAATATTCTCTCAGTTTAGTAATATTCTCTCAGTTTAGTAATATTCTCTCAGTTTAGTAATACTCTCTCGGGTTAGTAATAGTCTCTCAGTTTAGTAATATTCTCTCAGATTAGTAATACTTTCTCGGGTTAGTAATATTCTCTCAGTTTAGTAATACTCTCTCAGTTTAGTAATACTCACTCAGTCTTGTAACTCAGCTCTCTCAGTTTAGTAATACTCTCTCAGTTTAGTAATACTCTCTCAGTTTAGTAACACTCTCTCAGTTTAGTAATACTCTCTCAGTTTAGTAATACTCTCTCAGTTTAGTAATACTCTCTCAGTTTAGTAACACTCTCTCCGTTTAGTAACACTCTCTCAGTTTAGTAATACTCTCTCAGTTTAGTAATACTCTCTCAGTTTAGTAATACTCTCTCAGTTTAGTAATACTCTCTCAATTTAGTAATATTCTCTCAGTTTAGTAATATTCTCTCAGTTTAGTAATACTCTCTCAGTTTAGTAATATTCTCTCAGTTTAGTAATATTCTCTCAGTTTAGTAATATTCTCTCAGTTTAGTAATACTCTCTCGGGTTAGTAATATTCTCTCAGTTTAGTAATATTCTCTCAGATTAGTAATACTCTCTCGGGTTAGTAATATTCTCTCAGTTTAGTAAAACTCTCTCAGTTTAGTAATACTAACTCAGTTGAGTCATACTCTCTCAGTTTAGTAATATTCTCTCAGTTTAGTAATATTTTCTCAGTTTAGTAATATTCTCTCAGTTTAGTAATACTCTCTCGGGTTAGTAATATTCTCTCAGTTTAGTAAAACTCTCTCAGTTTAGTAATATTCTCTCAGCTCTCTCAGTTTAGTAATACTCTCTCAGTTTAGTAATATTCTCTAAGTTTAGTAATACTCTCTCAGTTTAGTAATATTCTCTCAGTTTAGTAATACTCTCTCAGTTTAGTAATATTCTGTCAGTTTAGTAATATTCTCTCAGTTTAGTAATATTCTCTCAGTTTAGTAATACTCTCTCGGGTTAGTAATATTCTCTCAGTTTAGTAAAACTCTCTCATTTTAGTAATACTCACTCAGTCTTGTAATACTCTCTCAGCTCTCTCAGTTTAGTAATACTCTCTCAGTCTAGTAACACTCTCTCAGTTTAGTAATACTCTCTCAGTTTAGTAATACTAACTCAGTTGAGTAATACTCTCTCAGTTTAGTAATACTCTCTCAGTTTAGTAATATTCTCTCAGTTTAGTAATTTTCTCTCAGTTTAGTAATACTCTCTCAGTTTAGTAATATTCTCTCAGTTTAGTAATATTCTCTCAGTTTAGTAATACTCTCTCGGGTTAGTAATATTCTCTCAGTTTAGTAAAACTCTCTCAGTTTAGTAATACTCTCTCAGCTGAGTAATACTCTCTCAGTTGAGTAATACTCTCTCAGTTTTGTAATACTCTCACAGTTGAGTAATACTCTCTCAGTTTAGTAATACTTTCTCAGTTTGGTAATACTCTCTCAGTTGAGTAATACTCTCTCAGTGTTGTTAATACTCTCTCAGTTGAGTAATATTCTCTCAGTTTAGTAATACTCTCTCAGTTTAGTAATACTCTCTCAGTTGAATAATATTATCTCAGTTTAGTAATATTCTCTCAGCTCTATCAGTTTAGTAATACTCTCTCAGTTTAGTAATATTCTCTCAGTTTAGTAATACTCTCTCAGTTTAGTAATGGTCTCTCAGTTTAATAATATTCTCTCAGTTTAGTAATATTCTCTCAGCTCTCTCAGTTTAGTAATATTCTCTCAGTTTAGTAATATTCTCTCAGTTTAGTAATACTCTCTTGGATTAGTAATACTCTCTCAGTTTAGTAAAAGTCTCTCAGTTTAGTAAAAGTCTCTCAGTTTAGTAATACTCTCTCAGTCTTGTAATACTCTCTCAGTTTAGTAATATTCTCTCAGCTCTCTCAGTTTAGTAATACTCTCTCAGTTGAGTAATATTCTCTCAGTTTAGTAACACTCTCTCAGTTTAGTAATACTCTCTCAGATTAGTAATACTCTCTCAGTTTAGTAATACTCTCTCAGTTTAGTAATATTCTCTCAGCTCTATCAGTTTAGTAATACTCTCTCAGTTTAGTAATACTCTCTCAGTTTAGTAATATTCTCTCAGTTTAGTAATATTCTCTCAGCTCTCTCAGTTTAGTAATATTCTCTCAGTTTAGTAATATTCTCTCAGTTTAGTAATATTCTCTCAGTTTAGTAATACTCTCTCTGGTTAGTAATACTCTCTCAGTTTAGTAAAACTCTCTCAGTTTAGTAATACTCTCTCAGTTTTGTAATACTCTCTCAGCTCTCTCAGTTTAGTAATACTCTCTCACTTTAGTAACACTCTCTCAGTTTAGTAATACTCTCTCAGTTGAGTAATACTCTCTCAGTTTAGTAATACTCTCTCAGTTTAGTAATAGTCTCTCAGATCTCTCAGTTTAGTAATACTCTCTTTTGTTAGTAATACCCTCTCAGTTTAGTAAAACTCTCTCAGTTTAGTAATACTCTCTCAGTCTTGTAATACTCTCTCAGCTCTCTCAGTTTAGTAATACTCTCTCAGTTTAGTAATACTCTCTCAGTTTAGTAATACTTTCTCAGTTTGGTAATACCCTCTCAGTTGAGTAATACTCTCTCAGTGTTGTTAATACTCTCTCAGTTGAGTAATATTCTCTCAGTTTAGTAATACTCTCTCAGTTTAGTAATACTCTCTCAGTTTAATAATATTATCTCAGTTTAGTAATATTCTCTCAGCTCTCTCAGTTTAGTAATACTCTCTCAGTTTAGTAATATTCTCTCAGTTTAGTAATACTCTCTCAGTTTAGTAATGGTCTCTCAGTTTAATAATATTCTCTCAGTTTAGTAATATTCTCTCAGCTCTCTCAGTTTAGTAATATTCTCTCAGTTTAGTAATATTCTCTCAGTTTAGTAATACTCTCTTGGATTAGTAATACTCTCTCAGTTTAGTAAAAGTCTCTCAGTTTAGTAATACTCTCTCAGTCTTGTAATACTCTCTCAGTTTAGTAATATTCTCTCAGCTCTCTCAGTTTAGTAATACTCTCTCAGTTTAGTAATATTCTCTCAGTTTAGTAATACTCTCTCAGTTTAGTAATACTCTCTCAGTTTAGTAATATTCTCTCAGCTCTATCAGTTTAGTAATACTCTCTCAGTTTAGTAATACTCTCTCAGTTTAGTAATATTCTCTCAGTTTAGTAATATTCTCTCAGCTCTCTCAGTTTAGTAATATTCTCTCAGTTTAGTAATATTCTCTCAGTTTAGTAATATTCTCTCAGTTTAGTAATACTCTCTCGGGTTAGTAATACTCTCTCATTTTAGTAAAACTCTCTCAGTTTAGTAATACTCTCTCAGTCTTGTAATACTCTCTCAGCTCTCTCAGTTTAGTAATACTCTCTCACTTTAGTAACACTCTCTCAGTTTAGTAATACTTTCTTAGTCTAGTAACACTCTCTCAGTTTAGTAACACTCTCTCAGTTTAGTAATACTCTCTCAGTTGAGTAATACTCTCTCAGTTTAGTAATACTCTCTCAGTTTAGTAATAGTCTCTCAGATCTCTCAGTTTAGTAATACTCTCTTTTGTTAGTAATACCCTCTCAGTTTAGTAAAACTCTCTCAGTTTAGTAATACTCTCTCAGTCTTGTAATACTCTCCTCTCTCAGTTTAGTAATACTCTCTCAGTTTAGTAACACTCTCTCAGTTTAGTAATACTCTCTCAGTCTAGTAACACTCTCTCAGTTAAGTAACACTCTCTCAGTTTAGTAATATTCTCTCAGTTTAGTAATACTCTCTCAGTTTAGTAATATTCTCTCAGTTTAGTAATATTCTCTCAGATCTCTCAGTTTAGTAAGACTCTCTCAGTTTAGTAATACTCTCTCGGGTTAGTAATATTCTCTCAGTTTAGTAAAACTCTCTCAGTTTAGTAATACTCACTCAGTCTTGTAATACTCTCTCAGCTCTCTCAGTTTAGTAATACTCTCTCAGTCTAGTAACACTCTCTCAGTTTAGTAACACTTTCTCAGTTTAGTAATACTAACTCAGTTGAGTAATACTCTCTCAGTTTAGTAATACTCTCTCAGTTTAGTAATATTCTCTCAGTTTAGTAATATTCTCTCAGTTTAGTAATACTCTCTCAGTTTAGTAATACTCTCTCAGTTTAGTAATATTCTCTCAGTTTAGTAATATTCTCTCAGTTTAGTAATATTCTCTCAGTTTAGTAATATTCTCTCAGTTTAGTAATATTCTCTCAGATTAGTAATACTCTCTCGGGTTAGTAATATTCTCTCAGTTTAGTAAAACTCTCTCAGTTTAGTAATACTCACTCAGTCTTGTAATACTCTCTCAGCTCTCTCAGTTTAGTAATACTCTCTCAGTCTAGTAACACTCTCTCAGTTTAGTAACACTTTCTCAGTTTAGTAACACTTTCTCAGTTTAGTAATGCTAACTCAGTTGAGTAATACTCTCTCAGTTTAGTAATATTCTCTCAGTTTAGTAATATTCTCTCAGTTTAGTAATATTCTCTCAGTTTAGTAATATTCTCTCAGTTTAGTAATACTCTCTCGGGTTAGTAATATTCTCTCAGTTTAGTAAAACTCTCTCAGTTTAGTAATATTCTCTCAGCTCTCTCAGTTTAGTAATACTCTCTCAGTTGAGTAATATTCTCTCAGTTTAGTAACACTCTCTCAGTTTAGTAATACTCTCTCTGATTAGTAATACTCTCTCAGTTGCATAATACTCTCTCAGTTTAGTAATATTCTCTCAGCTCTATCAGTTTAGTAATACTCTCTCAGTTTAGTAATACTCTCTCAGTTTAGTAATATTATCTCAGCTCTCTCAGTTTAGTAATATTCTCTCAGTTTAGTAATATTCTCTCAGTTTAGTAATATTCTCTCAGTTTAGTAATACTCTCTCGGGTTAGTAATACTCTCTCAGTTTAGTAAAACTCTCTCAGTTTAGTAATACTCTCTCAGTCTTGTAATACTCTCTCAGCTCTCTCAGTTTAGTAATACTCTTTCACTTTAGTAACACTCTCTCAGTTTAGTAATACTTTCTCAGTCTAGTAACACTCTCTCAGTTTAGTAATACTCTCTCAGTTGAGTAATACTCTCTCAGTTTAGTAATACTCTCTCAGTTTAGTAATAGTCTCTCAGATCTCTCAGTTTAGTAATACTCTCTTTTGTTAGTAATACCCTCTCAGTTTAGTAAAACTCTCTCAGTTTAGTAATACTCTCTCAGTCTTGTAATACTCTCTCAGCTCTCTCAGTTTAGTAATACTCTCTCAGTTTAGTAACACTCTCTCAGTTTAGTAATACTCTCTCAGTCTAGTAACACTCTCTCAGTTTAGTAACACTCTCTCAGTTTAGTAATATTCTCTCAGTTTAGTAATACTCTCTCAGTTTAGTAATATTCTCTCAGTTTAGTAATATTCTCTCAGTAATACTCTCTCAGTTTAGTAATATTATCTCAGTCTAGTAAGACTCTCTCAGTTTAGTAATATTCTCTCAGTTTAGTAATACTCTCTCAGTTTAGTAATACTCTCTCGGGTTAGTAATATTCTCTCAGTTTAGTAAAACTCTCTCAGTTTAGTAATACTCACTCAGTCTTGTAATACTCTCTCAGCTCTCTCAGTTTAGTAATACTCTCTCAGTCTAGTAACACTCTCTCAGTTTAGTAACACTTTCTCAGTTTAGTAATACTCTCTCAGTTTAGTAATATTCTCTCAGTTTAGTAATATTCTCTCAGTTTAGTAATATTCTCTCAGTTTAGTAATACTCTCTCAGTTTAGTAATATTCTCTCAGTTTAGTAATATTCTCTCAGTTTAGTAATACTCTCTCGGGTTAGTAATATTCTCTCAGTTTAGTAAAACTCTCTCAGTTTAGTAATACTCACTCAGTCTTGTAATACTCTCTCAGCTCTCTCAGTTTGTAATACTCTCTCAGCTCTCTCAGTTTAGTAATACTCTCTCACTTTAGTAACACTCTCTCAGTTTAGTAATACTCTCTCAGTCTAGTAACACTCTCTCAGTTTAGTAACACTCTCTCAGTTTAGTAATACTCTCTCAGTTGAGTAATACTCTCTCAGTTTAGTAATACTCTCTCAGTTTAGTAATAGTCTTTCAGATCTCTCAGTTTAGTAATACTCTGTTTTGTTAGTAATACCCTCTCAGTTTAGTAAAACTCTCTCAGTTTAGTAATACTCTCTCAGTCTTGTAATACTCTCTCAGTCTCAGTTTAGTAATACTCTCTCAGTTTAGTAACACTCTCTCAGTTTAGTAATACTCTCTCAGTCTAGTAACACTCTCTCAGTTAAGTAACACTCTCTCAGTTTAGTAATATTCTCTCAGTTTAGTAATACTCTCTCAGTTTAGTAATATTCTCTCAGTTTAGTAATATTCTCTCAGATCTCTCAGTTTAGTAATATTATCTCAGTCTAGTAAGACTCTCTCAGTTTAGTAATATTCTCTCAGTTTAGTAATATTCTCTCAGTTTAGTAAAACTCTCTCAGTTTAGTAATACTCACTCAGTCTTGTAATACTCTCTCAGCTCTCTCAGTTTAGTAATACTCTCTCAGTCTAGTAACACTCTCTCAGTTTAGTAACACTTTCTCAGTTTAGTAATACTAACTCAGTTGAGTAATACTCTCTCAGTTTAATAATACTCTCTCAATTTAGTAATATTCTCTCAGTTTAGTAATATTCTCTCAGTTTAGTAATACTCTCTCAGTTTAGTAATACTCTCTCAGTTTAGTAATATTCTCTCAGTTTAGTAATATTCTCTCAGTTTAGTAATATTCTCTCAGTTTAGTAATATTCTCTCAGTTTAGTAATATTCTCTCAGATTAGTAATACTCTCTCGGGTTAGTAATATTCTCTCAGTTTAGTAAAACTCTCTCAGTTTAGTAATACTCACTCAGTCTTGTAATACTCTCTCAGCTCTCTCAGTTTAGTAATACTCTCTCAGTCTAGTAACACTCTCTCAGTTTAGTAACACTTTCTCAGTTTAGTAACACTTTCTCAGTTTAGTAATGCTAACTCAGTTGAGTAATACTCTCTCAGTTTAGTAATATTCTCTCAGTTTAGTAATATTCTCTCAGTTTAGTAATATTCTCTCAGTTTAGTAATATTCTCTCAGTTTAGTAATATTCTCTCAGTTTAGTAATACTCTCTCGGGTTAGTAATATTCTCTCAGTTTAGTAAAACTCTCTCAGTTTAGTAATATTCTCTCAGCTCTCTCAGTTTAGTAATACTCTCTCAGTTGAGTAATATTCTCTCAGTTTAGTAACACTCTCTCAGTTTAGTAATACTCTCTCTGATTAGTAATACTCTCTCAGTTGCATAATACTCTCTCAGTTTAGTAATATTCTCTCAGCTCTATCAGTTTAGTAATACTCTCTCAGTTTAGTAATACTCTCTCAGTTTAGTAATATTATCTCAGCTCTCTCAGTTTAGTAATATTCTCTCAGTTTAGTAATATTCTCTCAGTTTAGTAATATTCTCTCAGTTTAGTAATACTCTCTCGGGTTAGTAATACTCTCTCAGTTTAGTAAAACTCTCTCAGTTTAGTAATACTCTCTCAGTCTTGTAATACTCTCTCAGCTCTCTCAGTTTAGTAATACTCTTTCACTTTAGTAACACTCTCTCAGTTTAGTAATACTTTCTCAGTCTAGTAACACTCTCTCAGTTTAGTAATACTCTCTCAGTTGAGTAATACTCTCTCAGTTTAGTAATACTCTCTCAGTTTAGTAATAGTCTCTCAGATCTCTCAGTTTAGTAATACTCTCTTTTGTTAGTAATACCCTCTCAGTTTAGTAAAACTCTCTCAGTTTAGTAATACTCTCTCAGTCTTGTAATACTCTCTCAGCTCTCTCAGTTTAGTAATACTCTCTCAGTTTAGTAACACTCTCTCAGTTTAGTAATACTCTCTCAGTCTAGTAACACTCTCTCAGTTTAGTAACACTCTCTCAGTCTAGTAATATTCTCTCAGTTTAGTAATACTCTCTCAGTTTAGTAATATTCTCTCAGTTTAGTAATATTCTCTCAGCTCTCTCAGTTTAGTAATTATACTCTCTCAGTTTAGTAATATTCTCTCAGTTTAGTAATACTCTCTCAGTCTAGTAACACTGTCTCATTTTAGTAATATTCTCTCAGTTTAGTAAAACTCTCTCAGTTTAGTAATACTCACTCAGTCTTGTAATACTCTCTCAGCTCTCTCAGTTTAGTAATACTCTCTCAGTCTAGTAACACTCTCTTAGTTTAGTAACACTTTCTCAGTTTAGTAATATTCTCTCAGTTTAGTAATATTCTCTCAGTTTAGTAATATTCTCTCAGTTTAGTAATATTCTCTCAGTTTAGTAATACTCTCTCGGGTTAGTAATATTCTCTCAGTTTAGTAATATTCTCTCAGATTAGTAATACTCTCTCGGGTTAGTAATATTCTCTCAGTTTAGTAAAACTCTCTCAGTTTAGTAATACTCACTCAGTCTTGTAATACTCTCTCAGCTCTCTCAGTTTAGTAATACTCTCTCAGTCTAGTAACACTCTCTCAGTTTAGTAACACTCTCTCAGTTTAGTAATACTCTCTCAGTCTAGTAATACTCTCTCAGTCTAGTAACACTCTCTCAGTTTAGTAACACTTTCTCAGATTAGTAATACTAACTCAGTTGAGTCATACTCTCTCAGTTTAGTAATACTCTCTCAGTTTAGTAACACTCTCTCAGTTTAGTAACACTCTCTCAGTTTAGTAATACTAACTCAGTTGAGTAATACTCTCTCAGTTTAGTAATACTCTCTCAATTTAGTAATATTCTCTCAGTTTAGTAATATTCTCTCAGTTTATTAATACTCTCTCAGTTTAGTAATACTCTCTCAGTTTAGTAATATTCTCTCAGTTTAGTAATATTCTCTCAGTTTAGTAATACTCTCTCGGGTTAGTAATATTCTCTCAGTTTAGTAATATTCTCTCAGATTAGTAATACTCTCTCTGGTTAGTAATATTCTCTCAGTTTAGTAAAACTCTCTCAGTTTAGTAATACTAACTCAGTTGAGTCATACTCTCTCAGTTTAGTAATATTCTCTCAGTTTAGTAATATTCTCTCAGTTTAGTAATATTCTCTCAGTTTAGTAATACTCTCTCGGGTTAGTAATATTCTCTCAGTTTAGTAAAACTCTCTCAATTTAGTAATATTCTCTCAGCTCTCTCAGTTTAGTAATACTCTCTCAGTTTAGTAATATTCTCTAAGTTTAGTAATACTCTCTCAATTTAGTAATATTCTCTCAGTTTAGTAATACTCTCTCAGTTTAGTAATATTCTGTCAGTTTAGTAATATTCTCTCAGTTTAGTAATATTCTCTCAGTTTAGTAATACTCTCTCGGGTTAGTAATATTCTCTCAGTTTAGTAAAACTCTCTCATTTTAGTAATACTCACTCAGTCTTGTAATACTCTCTCAGCTCTCTCAGTTTAGTAATACTCTCTCAGTCTAGTAACACTCTCTCAGTTTAGTAACACTTTCTCAGTTTAGTAATACTAACTCAGTTGAGTAATACTCTCTCAGTTTAGTAATACTCTCTCAGTTTAGTAATATTCTCTCAGTTTAGTAATTTTCTCTCAGTTTAGTAATACTCTCTCAGTTTAGTAATATTCTCTCAGTTTAGTAATATTCTCTCAGTTTAATAATACTCTCTCGGGTTAGTAATATTCTCTCAGTTTAGTAAAACTCTCTCAGTTTAGTAATACTCTCTCAGCTGAGTAATACTCTCTCAGTTGAGTAATACTCTCTCAGTTTTGTAATACTCTCACAGTTGAGTAATAATCTCTCAGTTTAGTAACACTCTCTCAGTTTAGTAATACTCTCTCAGTTGGGTAATACTCTCTCAGTTTTGTAATACTCTCTCAGTTGAGTAATATTCTCTCAGTTTATTAACACTCTCTCAGTTTGGTAATACTCTCTCAGTTGAGTAATACTCTCTCAGTGTTGTTAATACTCTCTCAGTTTGGTAATACTCTCTCAGTTGAGTAATACTCTCTCAGTGTTGTTAATACTCTCTCAGTTGAGTAATATTCTCTCAGTTTAGTAATACTCTCTCAGTTTAGTAATACTCTCTCAGTTGAGTAATATTCTCTCAGTTTAGTAATATTCTCTCAGCTCTATCAGTTTAGTAATACTCTCTCAGTTTAGTAATATTCTCTCAGTTTAGTAATACTCTCTCAGTTTAGTAATGTTCTCTCAGTTTAATAATATTCTCACAGTTTAGTAATATTCTCTCAGCTCTCTCAGTTTAGTAATACTCTCTCAGTTTAGTAATACTCTCTTGGGTTAGTAATACTCTCTCAGTTTAGTAAAACTCTCTCAGTTTAGTAATACTCTCTCAGTCTTGTAATACTCTCTCAGCTCTCTCAGTTTAGTAATACTCTCTCAGTTTAGTAACACTCTCTCAGTTTAGTAACACTCTCTCAGTTTAGTAACACTCTCTCAATTTAGTAACACTCTCTCAGTTTAGTAATATTCTCTCAGTTTAGTAATACTCTCTCAGTTTAGTAATATTCTCTCAGTTTAGTAATATTCTCTCAGATCTCTCAGTTTAGTAATATTATCTCAGTCTAGTAACACTCTCTCAGTTGAGTAATACTCTCTCAGTTTAGTAATACTCTCTCAGTTTAGTAATACTCTCTCGGGTTAGTAATATTCTCTCAGTTTAGTAAAACTCTCTCAGTTTAGTAATACTCACTCAGTCTTGTAATACTCTCTCAGCTCTCTCAGTTTAGTAATACTCTCTCAGTCTAGTAACACTCTCTCAGTTTAGTAACACTTTCTCAGTTTAGTAACACTCTCTCAGTTTAGTAACACTCTCTCAGTTTAGTAATACTCTCTCAGTTTAGTAATATTCTCTCAGTTTAGTAATATTCTCTCAGATCTCTCAGTTTAGTAATACTCTCTTTTGTTAGTAATACCCTCTCAGTTTAGTAAAACTCTCAGTTTAGTAATACTCTCTCAGTCTTGTAATACTCTCTCAGCTCTCTCAGTTTAGTAATACTCTCTCAGTCTAGTAACACTCTCTCAGTTTAGTAATACCCTCTCAGTTTAGTAAAACTCTCAGTTTAGTAATACTCTCTCAGTCTTGTAATACTCTCTCAGCTCTCTCAGTTTAGTAATACTCTCTCAGTCTAGTAACACTCTCTCAGTTTAGTAACACTTTCTCAGTTTAGTAATACTAACTCAGTTGAGTAATACTCTCTCAGTTTAGTAACACTCTCTCAGTTTAGTAATATTCTCTCAGTTTAGTAATACTCTCTCAGTTTAGTAATTTTCTCTCAGTTTAGTAATATTCTCTCAGATCTCTCAGTTTAGTAATATTATCTCAGTCTAGTAACACTCTCTCAGTTTAGTAATATTCTCTCAGTTTAGTAATACTCTCTCAGTTTAGTAATACTCTCTCGGGTTAGTAATATTCTCTCAGTTTAGTAAAACTCTCTCAGTTTAGTAATACTCACTCAGTCTTGTAATACTCTCTCAGCTCTCTTAGTTTAGTAATACTCTTTCAGTCTAGTAACACTCTCTCAGTTTAGTAACACTTTCTCAGTTTAGTAATACTAACTCAGTTGAGTAATACTCTCTCAGTTTAGTAATACTCTCTCAATTTAGTAATATTCTCTCAGTTTAGTAATATTCTCTCAGTTTAGTAATACTCTCTCAGTTTAGTAATATTCTCTCAGTTTAGTAATATTCTCTCAGTTTAGTAATACTCTCTCGGGTTAGTAATATTCTCTCAGTTTAGTAATATTCTCTCAGATTAGTAATACTCTCTCGGGTTAGTAATATTCTCTCAGTTTAGTAAAACTCTCTCAGTTTAGTAATACTCACTCAGTCTTGTAATACTCTCTCAGCTCTCTCAGTTTAGTAATACTCTCTCAGTCTAGTAACACTCTCTCAGTTTAGTAACACTTTCTCAGTTTAGTAATACTAACTCAGTTGAGTCATACTCTCTCAGTTTAGTAATACTCTCTCAGTTTAGTAATATTCTCTCAGTTTAGTAATATTCTCTCAGTTTAGTAATATTCTCTCAGTTTAGTAATACTCTCTCGGGTTAGTAATATTCTCTCAGTTTAGTAAAACTCTCTCAGTTTAGTAATATTCTCTCAGCTCTCTCAGTTTAGTAATACTCTCTCAGTTTAGTAATATTCTCTAAGTTTAGTAATATTCTCTCAGTTTAGTGATAATCTCTCAGTTGAGTTATCATCTCTCAGTTTAGTAATACTCTCTCAGTTTAGTAATACTCTCTCAGTTGAGTAATACTCTCTCAGTTGAGTAATACTCTCTCAGTTTTGTAATACTCTCACAGTTGAGTAATAATCTCTCAGTTTAGTAACACTCTCTCAGTTTAGTAATACTCTCTCAGTTGGGTAATACTCTCTCAGTTTTGTAATACTCTCTCAGTTGGGTAATACTCTCTCAGTTTTGTAATACTCTCTCAGTTGAGTAATATTCTCTCAGTTTATTAACACTCTCTCAGTTTAGTAATACTCTCTCAGTTGAGTAATACTCTCTCAGTTGAGTAATACTCTCTCAGTTTTGTAATACTCTCACAGTTGAGTAATAATCTCTCAGTTTAGTAACACTCTCTCAGTTTAGTAATACTCTCTCAGTTGGGTAATACTCTCTCAGTTTTGTAATACTCTCTCAGTTGAGTAATATTCTCTCAGTTTATTAACACTCTCTCAGTTTAGTAATACTCTCTCAGTTGAGTAATACTCTCTCAGTTTAGGAATACTCTCTCAGTTTGGTAATACTCTCTCAGTTGAGTAATACTCTCTCAGTGTTGTTAATACTCTCTCAGTTGAGTAATATTCTCTCAGTTTAGTAATACTCTCTCAGTTTAGTAATACTCTCTCAGTTTAGTAATATTCTCTCAGTTTAGTAATATTCTCTCAGTTTAGTAATATTCTCTCAGTTTAGTAATATTCTCTCAGTTTAGTAATACTCTCTCGGGTTAGTAATATTCTCTCAGTTTAGTAATATTCTCTCAGATTAGTAATACTCTCTCGGGTTAGTAATATTCTCTCAGTTTAGTAAAACTCTCTCAGTTTAGTAATACTGACTCAGTCTTGTAATACTCTCTCAGCTCTCTCAGTTTAGTAATACTCTCTCAGTCTAGTAACACTCTCTCAGTTTAGTAACACTTTCTCAGTTTAGTAATACTAACTCAGTTGAGTAATACTCTCTCAGTTTAGTAACACTCTCTCAGTTTAGTAATATTCTCTCAGTTTAGTAATACTCTCTCAGTTTAGTAATTTTCTCTCAGTTTAGTAATATTCTCTCAGATCTCTCAGTTTAGTAATATTATCTCAGTCTAGTAACACTCTCTCAGTTTAGTAATATTCTCTCAGTTTAGTAATACTCTCTCAGTTTAGTAATACTCTCTTGGGTTAGTAATATTCTCTCAGTTTAGTAAAACTCTCTCAGTTTAGTAATACTCACTCAGTCTTGTAATACTCTCTCAGCTCTCTCAGTTTAGTAATACTCTCTCAGTCTAGTAACACTCTCTCAGTTTAGTAACACTTTCTCAGTTTAGTAATACTAACTCAGTTGAGTAATACTCTCTCAGTTTAGTAATACTCTCTCAGTTTAGTAATATTCTCTCAGTTTAGTAATATTCTCTCAGTTTAATAATACTCTCTCAGTTTAGTAATATTCTCTCAGTTTAGTAATATTCTCTCAGTTTAGTAATATTCTCTCAGTTTAGTAATACTCTCTCGGGTTAGTAATATTCTCTCAGTTTAGTAATATTCTCTCAGTTTAGTAATACTCTCTTGGGTTAGTAATACTCTCTCAGTTTAGTAAAACTCTCTCAGTTTAGTAATACTCTCTCAGTCTTGTAATACTCTCTCAGCTCTCTCAGTTTAGTAATACTTTCCCAGTTTAGTAACACTCTCTCAGTTTAGTAATACTCTCTCAGTCTAGTAACACTCTCTCAGTTTAGTAACACTCTCTCAGTTTAGTAATATTCTCTCAGTTTAGTAATACTCTCTCAGTTTAGTAATACTCTCTGAGTTTAGTAATATTCTCTCAGCTAACTCAGTTTAGTAAAACTCTCTCAGTTTAGTAATACTCTCTCAGTCTTGTAATACTCTATCAGATTTCTCAGTTTAGTAATACTCTCTCAGTTTAGTAACACTCTCTCAGTTTAGTAATACTCTCTCAGTCTAGTAACACTCTCTCAGTTTAGTAATACTCTCTCAGTTGAGTAATACTCTCTCAGTTTAGTAATACTCTCTCAGTTTAGTAATATTCTCTCAGTTTAGTAATATTCTCTCAGTTTAGTAATATTCTCTCAGTTTAGTAATATTCTCTCAGTTTAGTAATACTCTCTCGGGTTAGTAATATTCTCTCAGTTTAGTAATATTCTCTCAGATTAGTAATACTCTCTCGGGTTAGTAATATTCTCTCAGTTTAGTAAAACTCTCTCAGTTTAGTAATACTGACTCAGTCTTGTAATACTCTCTCAGCTCTCTCAGTTTAGTAATACTCTCTCAGTCTAGTAACACTCTCTCAGTTTAGTAACACTTTCTCAGTTTAGTAATACTAACTCAGTTGAGTAATACTCTCTCAGTTTAGTAACACTCTCTCAGTTTAGTAATATTCTCTCAGTTTAGTAATACTCTCTCAGTTTAGTAATTTTCTCTCAGTTTAGTAATATTCTCTCAGTTTAGTAATATTCTCTCAGTTTAGTAATATTCTCTCAGTTTAGTAATACTCTCTCGGGTTAGTAATATTCTCTCAGTTTAGTAATATTCTCTCAGTTTAGTAATACTCTCTTGGGTTAGTAATACTCTCTCAGTTTAGTAAAACTCTCTCAGTTTAGTAATACTCTCTCAGTCTTGTAATACTCTCTCAGCTCTCTCAGTTTAGTAATACTTTCCCAGTTTAGTAACAATCTCTCAGTTTAGTAATACTCTCTCAGTCTAGTAACACTCTCTCAGTTTAGTAACACTCTCTCAGTTTAGTAATATTCTCTCAGTTTAGTAATACTCTCTCAGTTTAGTAATACTCTCTGAGTTTAGTAATATTCTCTCAGCTAACTCAGTTTAGTAAAACTCTCTCAGTTTAGTAATACTCTCTCAGTCTTGTAATACTCTATCAGATTTCTCAGTTTAGTAATACTCTCTCAGTTTAGTAACACTCTCTCAGTTTAGTAATACTCTCTCAGTCTAGTAACACTCTCTCAGTTTAGTAATACTCTCTCAGTTGAGTAATACTCTCTCAGTTTAGTAATACTCTCTCAGTTTAGTAATACTCTCTGTTGAGTAATACTCTCTGAGTCTAGTAACACTCTCTCAGTTTAGTTATACTCTCTCAGTTTAGTAAAACTCTCTCAGTTTAGTAATACTCTCTCAGTCTTGTAATACTCTCTCAGCTCTCTCAGTTTAGTAATACTCTCTCAGTTTAGTAACACTCTCTCAGTTTAGTAATACTCTCTCAGTCCAGTAACACTCTCTCAGTTTAGTAACACTCTCTCAGTTTAGTAATATTCTCTCAGTTTAGTAATACTCTCTCAGTTTAGTAATACTCTCTCAGTTTAGTAATATTCTCTCAGCTCTCTCAGTTTAGTAATACTCTCTCGGGTTAGTAATACTCTCTCAGTTTAGTAAAACTCTCTCAGTTTAGTAATACTCTCTCAGTCTTGTAATACTCTATCAGCTTTCTCAGTTTAGTAATACTCTCTCAGTTTAGTAACACTCTCTCAGTTTAGTAATACTCTCTCAGTCTAGTAACACTCTCTCAGTTTAGTAAAACTCTCTCAGTTTAGTAATACTCACTCAGTCTTGTAATACTCTCTCAGCTCTCTCAGTTTAGTAATACTCTCTCAGTCTAGTAACACTCTCTCAGTTTAGTAACACTTTCTCAGTTTAGTAATACTAACTCAGTTGAGTCATACTCTCTCAGTTTAGTAATACTCTCTCAGTTTAGTAATATTCTCTCAGTTTAGTAATATTCTCTCAGTTTAGTAATATTCTCTCAGTTTAGTAATACTCTCTCGGGTTAGTAATATTCTCTCAGTTTAGTAAAACTCTCTCAGTTTAGTAATATTCTCTCAGCTCTCTCAGTTTAGTAATACTCTCTCAGTTTAGTAATATTCTCTAAGTTTAGTAATATTCTCTCAGTTTAGTGATAATCTCTCAGTTGAGTTATCATCTCTCAGTTTAGTAATACTCTCTCAGTTTAGTAATACTCTCTCAGTTGAGTAATACTCTCTCAGTTTTGTAATACTCTCACAGTTGAGTAATAATCTCTCAGTTTAGTAACACTCTCTCAGTTTAGTAATACTCTCTCAGTTTAGTAATACTCTCTCAGTTGGGTAATACTCTCTCAGTTTTGTAATACTCTCTCAGTTGAGTAATATTCTCTCAGTTTATTAACACTCTCTCAGTTTAGTAATACTCTCTCAGTTGAGTAATACTCTCTCAGTTTAGGAATACTCTCTCAGTTTGGTAATACTCTCTCAGTTGAGTAATACTCTCTCAGTTTAGTAATACTCTCTCAGTTGAGTAATATTCTCTCAGTTTAGTAATACTCTCTCAGTTTAGTAATACTCTCTCAGTTTAGTAATATTCTCTCAGTTTAGTAATATTCTCTCAGTTTAGTAATATTCTCTCAGTTTAGTAATATTCTCTCAGTTTAGTAATACTCTCTCGGGTTAGTAATATTCTCTCAGTTTAGTAATATTCTCTCAGATTAGTAATACTCTCTCGGGTTAGTAATATTCTCTCAGTTTAGTAAAACTCTCTCAGTTTAGTAATACTGACTCAGTCTTGTAATACTCTCTCAGCTCTCTCAGTTTAGTAATACTCTCTCAGTCTAGTAACACTCTCTCAGTTTAGTAACACTTTCTCAGTTTAGTAATACTAACTCAGTTGAGTAATACTCTCTCAGTTTAGTAATACTCTCTCAGTTTAGTAATATTCTCTCAGTTTAGTAATACTCTCTCAGTTTAGTAATACTCTCTCGGGTTAGTAATATTCTCTCAGTTTAGTAAAACTCTCTCAGTTTAGTAATATTCTCTCAGCTCTCTCAGTTTAGTAATACTCTCTCAGTTGAGTAATATTCTCTCAGTTTAGTAACACTCTCTCAGTTTAGTAATACTCTCTCTGATTAGTAATACTCTCTCAGTTGCATAATACTCTCTCAGTTTAGTAATATTCTCTCAGCTCTATCAGTTTAGTAATACTCTCTCAGTTTAGTAATACTCTCTCAGTTTAGTAATATTATCTCAGCTCTCTCAGTTTAGTAATATTCTCTCAGTTTAGTAATATTCTCTCAGTTTAGTAATATTCTCTCAGTTTAGTAATACTCTCTCGGGTTAGTAATACTCTCTCAGTTTAGTAAAACTCTCTCAGTTTAGTAATACTCTCTCAGTCTTGTAATACTCTCTCAGCTCTCTCAGTTTAGTAATACTCTTTCACTTTAGTAACACTCTCTCAGTTTAGTAATACTTTCTCAGTCTAGTAACACTCTCTCAGTTTAGTAATACTCTCTCAGTTGAGTAATACTCTCTCAGTTTAGTAATACTCTCTCAGTTTAGTAATAGTCTCTCAGATCTCTCAGTTTAGTAATACTCTCTTTTGTTAGTAATACCCTCTCAGTTTAGTAAAACTCTCTCAGTTTAGTAATACTCTCTCAGTCTTGTAATACTCTCTCAGCTCTCTCAGTTTAGTAATACTCTCTCAGTTTAGTAACACTCTCTCAGTTTAGTAATACTCTCTCAGTCTAGTAACACTCTCTCAGTTTAGTAACACTCTCTCAGTTTAGTAATATTCTCTCAGTTTAGTAATACTCTCTCAGTTTAGTAATATTCTCTCAGTTTAGTAATATTCTCTCAGATCTCTCAGTTTAGTAATATTATCTCAGTCTAGTAACACTCTCTCAGTTTAGTAATATTCTCTCAGTTTAGTAATACTCTCTCAGTTTAGTAATACTCTCTCGGGTTAGTAATATTCTCTCAGTTTAGTAAAACTCTCTCAGTTTAGTAATACTCACTCAGTCTTGTAATACTCTCTCAGCTCTCTCAGTTTAGTAATACTCTCTCAGTCTAGTAACACTCTCTTAGTTTAGTAACACTTTCTCAGTTTAGTAATATTCTCTCAGTTTAGTAATATTCTCTCAGTTTAGTAATATTCTCTCAGTTTAGTAATATTCTCTCAGTTTAGTAATACTCTCTCGGGTTAGTAATATTCTCTCAGTTTAGTAATATTCTCTCAGATTAGTAATACTCTCTCGGGTTAGTAATATTCTCTCAGTTTAGTAAAACTCTCTCAGTTTAGTAATACTCACTCAGTCTTGTAATACTCTCTCAGCTCTCTCAGTTTAGTAATACTCTCTCAGTCTAGTAACACTCTCTCAGTTTAGTAACACTCTCTCAGTTTAGTAATACTCTCTCAGTCTAGTAATACTCTCTCAGTCTAGTAACACTCTCTCAGTTTAGTAACACTTTCTCAGATTAGTAATACTAACTCAGTTGAGTCATACTCTCTCAGTTTAGTAATACTCTCTCAGTTTAGTAACACTCTCTCAGTTTAGTAACACTCTCTCAGTTTAGTAATACTAACTCAGTTGAGTAATACTCTCTCAGTTTAGTAATACTCTCTCAATTTAGTAATATTCTCTCAGTTTAGTAATATTCTCTCAGTTTATTAATACTCTCTCAGTTTAGTAATATTCTCTCAGTTTAGTAATATTCTCTCAGTTTAGTAATATTCTCTCAGTTTAGTAATACTCTCTCGGGTTAGTAATATTCTCTCAGTTTAGTAATATTCTCTCAGATTAGTAATACTCTCTCTGGTTAGTAATATTCTCTCAGTTTAGTAAAACTCTCTCAGTTTAGTAATACTCTCTCAGTTTAGTAATACTCTCTCAGTTTAGTCATACTCTCTCAGTTTAGTAATACTCTCTCAGTTTAGTAATATTCTCTCAGTTTAGTAATACTCTCTCGGGTTAGTAATATTCTCTCAGTTTAGTAAAACTCTCTCAGTTTAGTAATATTCTCTCAGCTCTCTCAGTTTAGTAATACTCTCTCAGTTTAGTAATATTCTCTAAGTTTAGTAATACTCTCTCAATTTAGTAATATTCTCTCAGTTTAGTAATACTCTCTCAGTTTAGTAATATTCTGTCAGTTTAGTAATATTCTCTCAGTTTAGTAATATTCTCTCAGTTTAGTAATACTCTCTCGGGTTAGTAATATTCTCTCAGTTTAGTAAAACTCTCTCATTTTAGTAATACTCACTCAGTCTTGTAATACTCTCTCAGCTCTCTCAGTTTAGTAATACTCTCTCAGTCTAGTAACACTCTCTCAGTTTAGTAACACTTTCTCAGTTTAGTAATACTAACTCAGTTGAGTAATACTCTCTCAGTTTAGTAATACTCTCTCAGTTTAGTAATATTCTCTCAGTTTAGTAATTTTCTCTCAGTTTAGTAATACTCTCTCAGTTTAGTAATATTCTCTCAGTTTAGTAATATTCTCTCAGTTTAATAATACTCTCTCGGGTTAGTAATATTCTCTCAGTTTAGTAAAACTCTCTCAGTTTAGTAATACTCTCTCAGCTGAGTAATACTCTCTCAGTTGAGTAATACTCTCTCAGTTTTGTAATACTCTCACAGTTGAGTAATAATCTCTCAGTTTAGTAACACTCTCTCAGTTTAGTAATATTCTCTCAGTTAATTAACACTCTCTCAGTTTGGTAATACTCTCTCAGTTGAGTAATACTCTCTCAGTGTTGTTAATACTCTCTCAGTTTGGTAATACTCTCTCAGTTGAGTAATACTCTCTCAGTGTTGTTAATACTCTCTCAGTTGAGTAATATTCTCTCAGTTTAGTAATACTCTCTCAGTTTAGTAATACTCTCTCAGTTGAGTAATATTCTCTCAGTTTAGTAATATTCTCTCAGCTCTATCAGTTTAGTAATACTCTCTCAGTTTAGTAATATTCTCTCAGTTTAGTAATACTCTCTCAGTTTAGTAATGTTCTCTCAGTTTAATAATATTCTCACAGTTTAGTAATATTCTCTCAGCTCTCTCAGTTTAGTAATATTCTCTCAGTTTAGTAATACTCTCTTGGGTTAGTAATACTCTCTCAGTTTAGTAAAACTCTCTCAGTTTAGTAATACTCTCTCAGTCTTGTAATACTCTCTCAGCTCTCTCAGTTTAGTAATACTCTCTCAGTTTAGTAACACTCTCTCAGTTTAGTAACACTCTCTCAGTTTAGTAACACTCTCTCAATTTAGTAACACTCTCTCAGTTTAGTAATATTCTCTCAGTTTAGTAATACTCTCTCAGTTTAGTAATATTCTCTCAGTTTAGTAATATTCTCTCAGATCTCTCAGTTTAGTAATATTATCTCAGTCTAGTAACACTCTCTCAGTTGAGTAATACTCTCTCAGTTGAGTAATACTCTCTCAGTTTAGTAATACTCTCTCAGTGTAGTAATACTCTCTGTTGAGTAATACTCTCTGAGTCTAGTAACACTCTCTCAGTTTAGTTATACTCTCTCAGTTTAGTAAAACTCTCTCAGTTTAGTAATACTCTCTCAGTCTTGTAATACTCTCTCAGCTCTCTCAGTTTAGTAATACTCTCTCAGTTTAGTAACACTCTCTCAGTTTAGTAATACTCTCTCAGTCCAGTAACACTCTCTCAGTTTAGTAACACTCTCTCAGTTTAGTAATATTCTCTCAGTTTAGTAATACTCTCTCAGTTTAGTAATACTCTCTCAGTTTAGTAATATTCTCTCAGCTCTCTCAGTTTAGTAATACTCTCTCGGGTTAGTAATACTCTCTCAGTTTAGTAAAACTCTCTCAGTTTAGTAATACTCTCTCAGTCTTGTAATACTCTATCAGCTTTCTCAGTTTAGTAATACTCTCTCAGTTTAGTAACACTCTCTCAGTTTAGTAATACTCTCTCAGTCTAGTAACACTCTCTCAGTTTAGTAAAACTCTCTCAGTTTAGTAATACTCACTCAGTCTTGTAATACTCTCTCAGCTCTCTCAGTTTAGTAATACTCTCTCAGTCTAGTAACACTCTCTCAGTTTAGTAACACTTTCTCAGTTTAGTAATACTAACTCAGTTGAGTCATACTCTCTCAGTTTAGTAATACTCTCTCAGTTTAGTAATATTCTCTCAGTTTAGTAATATTCTCTCAGTTTAGTAATATTCTCTCAGTTTAGTAATACTCTCTCGGGTTAGTAATATTCTCTCAGTTTAGTAAAACTCTCTCAGTTTAGTAATATTCTCTCAGCTCTCTCAGTTTAGTAATACTCTCTCAGTTTAGTAATATTCTCTAAGTTTAGTAATATTCTCTCAGTTTAGTGATAATCTCTCAGTTGAGTTATCATCTCTCAGTTTAGTAATACTCTCTCAGTTTAGTAATACTCTCTCAGTTGAGTAATACTCTCTCATTTGAGTAATACTCTCTCAGTTTTGTAATACTCTCACAGTTGAGTAATAATCTCTCAGTTTAGTAACACTCTCTCAGTTTAGTAATACTCTCTCAGTTGGGTAATACTCTCTCAGTTTTGTAATACTCTCTCAGTTGAGTAATATTCTCTCAGTTTAGGAATACTCTCTCAGTTTGGTAATACTCTCTCAGTTGAGTAATACTCTCTCAGTGTTGTTAATACTCTCTCAGTTGAGTAATATTCTCTCAGTTTAGTAATACTCTCTCAGTTTAGTAATACTCTCTCAGTTTAGTAATATTCTCTCAGTTTAGTAATATTCTCTCAGTTTAGTAATATTCTCTCAGTTTAGTAATATTCTCTCAGTTTAGTAATACTCTCTCGGGTTAGTAATATTCTCTCAGTTTAGTAATATTCTCTCAGATTAGTAATACTCTCTCGGGTTAGTAATATTCTCTCAGTTTAGTAAAACTCTCTCAGTTTAGTAATACTGACTCAGTCTTGTAATACTCTCTCAGCTCTCTCAGTTTAGTAATACTCTCTCAGTCTAGTAACACTCTCTCAGTTTAGTAACACTTTCTCAGTTTAGTAATACTAACTCAGTTGAGTAATACTCTCTCAGTTTAGTAACACTCTCTCAGTTTAGTAATATTCTCTCAGTTTAGTAATACTCTCTCAGTTTAGTAATACTCTCTCGGGTTAGTAATATTCTCTCAGTTTAGTAAAACTCTCTCAGTTTAGTAATATTCTCTCAGCTCTCTCAGTTTAGTAATACTCTCTCAGTTGAGTAATATTCTCTCAGTTTAGTAACACTCTCTCAGTTTAGTAATACTCTCTCTGATTAGTAATACTCTCTCAGTTGCATAATACTCTCTCAGTTTAGTAATATTCTCTCAGCTCTATCAGTTTAGTAATACTCTCTCAGTTTAGTAATACTCTCTCAGTTTAGTAATATTATCTCAGCTCTCTCAGTTTAGTAATATTCTCTCAGTTTAGTAATATTCTCTCAGTTTAGTAATATTCTCTCAGTTTAGTAATACTCTCTCGGGTTAGTAATACTCTCTCAGTTTAGTAAAACTCTCTCAGTTTAGTAATACTCTCTCAGTCTTGTAATACTCTCTCAGCTCTCTCAGTTTAGTAATACTCTTTCACTTTAGTAACACTCTCTCAGTTTAGTAATACTTTCTCAGTCTAGTAACACTCTCTCAGTTTAGTAATACTCTCTCAGTTGAGTAATACTCTCTCAGTTTAGTAATACTCTCTCAGTTTAGTAATAGTCTCTCAGATCTCTCAGTTTAGTAATACTCTCTTTTGTTAGTAATACCCTCTCAGTTTAGTAAAACTCTCTCAGTTTAGTAATACTCTCTCAGTCTTGTAATACTCTCTCAGCTCTCTCAGTTTAGTAATACTCTCTCAGTTTAGTAACACTCTCTCAGTTTAGTAATACTCTCTCAGTCTAGTAACACTCTCTCAGTTTAGTAACACTCTCTCAGTTTAGTAATATTCTCTCGGTTTAGTAATACTCTCTCAGTTTAGTAATATTCTCTCAGTTTAGTAATATTCTCTCAGCTCTCTCAGTTTAGTAATATTATCTCAGTCTAGTAAGACTCTCTCAGTTTAGTAATACTCTCTCAGTTTAGTAATACTCTCTCAGTTTAGTAATACTCTCTCGGGTTAGTAATATTCTCTCAGTTTAGTAAAACTCTCTCAGTTTAGTAATACTCACTCAGTCTTGTAATACTCTCTCAGCTCTCTCAGTTTAGTAATACTCTCTCAGTCTAGTAACACTCTCTTAGTTTAGTAACACTTTCTCAGTTTAGTAATATTCTCTCAGTTTAGTAATATTCTCTCAGTTTAGTAATATTCTCTCAGTTTAGTAATATTCTCTCAGTTTAGTAATACTCTCTCGGGTTAGTAATATTCTCTCAGTTTAGTAATATTCTCTCAGATTAGTAATACTCTCTCGGGTTAGTAATATTCTCTCAGTTTAGTAAAACTCTCTCAGTTTAGTAATACTCACTCAGTCTTGTAATACTCTCTCAGCTCTCTCAGTTTAGTAATACTCTCTCAGTCTAGTAACACTCTCTCAGTTTAGTAACACTCTCTCAGTTTAGTAATACTCTCTCAGTCTAGTAATACTCTCTCAGTCTAGTAACACTCTCTCAGTTTAGTAACACTTTCTCAGATTAGTAATACTAACTCAGTTGAGTCATACTCTCTCAGTTTAGTAATACTCTCTCAGTTTAGTAACACTCTCTCAGTTTAGTAATACTCTCTCAGTTTAGTAAAACTCTCTCAGTTTAGTAATACTCTCTCAGTCTTGTAATACTCTATCAGCTTTCTCAGTTTAGTAATACTCTCTCAGTTTAGTAACACTCTCTCAGTTTAGTAATACTCTCTCAGTCTAGTAACACTCTCTCAGTTTAGTAAAACTCTCTCAGTTTAGTAATACTCACTCAGTCTTGTAATACTCTCTCAGCTCTCTCAGTTTAGTAATACTCTCTCAGTCTAGTAACACTCTCTCAGTTTAGTAACACTTTCTCAGTTTAGTAATACTAACTCAGTTGAGTCATACTCTCTCAGTTTAGTAATACTCTCTCAGTTTAGTAATATTCTCTCAGTTTAGTAATATTCTCTCAGTTTAGTAATATTCTCTCAGTTTAGTAATACTCTCTCGGGTTAGTAATATTCTCTCAGTTTAGTAAAACTCTCTCAGTTTAGTAATATTCTCTCAGCTCTCTCAGTTTAGTAATACTCTCTCAGTTTAGTAATATTCTCTAAGTTTAGTAATATTCTCTCAGTTTAGTGATAATCTCTCAGTTGAGTTATCATCTCTCAGTTTAGTAATACTCTCTCAGTTTAGTAATACTCTCTCAGTTGAGTAATACTCTCTCAGTTGAGTAATACTCTCTCAGTTTTGTAATACTCTCACAGTTGAGTAATAATCTCTCAGTTTAGTAACACTCTCTCAGTTTAGTAATACTCTCTCAGTTGGGTAATACTCTCTCAGTTTTGTAATACTCTCTCAGTTGAGTAATATTCTCTCAGTTTAGGAATACTCTCTCAGTTTGGTAATACTCTCTCAGTTGAGTAATACTCTCTCAGTGTTGTTAATACTCTCTCAGTTGAGTAATATTCTCTCAGTTTAGTAATACTCTCTCAGTTTAGTAATACTCTCTCAGTTTAGTAATATTCTCTCAGTTTAGTAATATTCTCTCAGTTTAGTAATATTCTCTCAGTTTAGTAATATTCTCTCAGTTTAGTAATACTCTCTCGGGTTAGTAATATTCTCTCAGTTTAGTAATATTCTCTCAGTTTAGTAATACTCTCTCGGGTTAGTAATATTCTCTCAGTTTAGTAAAACTCTCTCAGTTTAGTAATACTGACTCAGTCTTGTAATACTCTCTCAGCTCTCTCAGTTTAGTAATACTCTCTCAGTCTAGTAACACTCTCTCAGTTTAGTAACACTTTCTCAGTTTAGTAATACTAACTCAGTTGAGTAATACTCTCTCAGTTTAGTAACACTCTCTCAGTTTAGTAATATTCTCTCAGTTTAGTAATACTCTCTCAGTTTAGTAATACTCTCTCGGGTTAGTAATATTCTCTCAGTTTAGTAAAACTCTCTCAGTTTAGTAATATTCTCTCAGCTCTCTCAGTTTAGTAATACTCTCTCAGTTGAGTAATATTCTCTCAGTTTAGTAACACTCTCTCAGTTTAGTAATACTCTCTCTGATTAGTAATACTCTCTCAGTTGCATAATACTCTCTCAGTTTAGTAATATTCTCTCAGCTCTATCAGTTTAGTAATACTCTCTCAGTTTAGTAATACTCTCTCAGTTTAGTAATATTATCTCAGCTCTCTCAGTTTAGTAATATTCTCTCAGTTTAGTAATATTCTCTCAGTTTAGTAATATTCTCTCAGTTTAGTAATACTCTCTCGGGTTAGTAATACTCTCTCAGTTTAGTAAAACTCTCTCAGTTTAGTAATACTCTCTCAGTCTTGTAATACTCTCTCAGCTCTCTCAGTTTAGTAATACTCTTTCACTTTAGTAACACTCTCTCAGTTTAGTAATACTTTCTCAGTCTAGTAACACTCTCTCAGTTTAGTAATACTCTCTCAGTTGAGTAATACTCTCTCAGTTTAGTAATACTCTCTCAGTTTAGTAATAGTCTCTCAGATCTCTCAGTTTAGTAATACTCTCTTTTGTTAGTAATACCCTCTCAGTTTAGTAAAACTCTCTCAGTTTAGTAATACTCTCTCAGTCTTGTAATACTCTCTCAGCTCTCTCAGTTTAGTAATACTCTCTCAGTTTAGTAACACTCTCTCAGTTTAGTAATACTCTCTCAGTCTAGTAACACTCTCTCAGTTTAGTAATACTCTCTCAGTTTAGTAATATTCTCTCAGTTTAGTAATACTCTCTCAGTTTAGTAATATTCTCTCAGTTTAGTAATATTCTCTCAGATCTCTCAGTTTAGTAATATTATCTCAGTCTAGTAACACTCTCTCAGTTGAGTAATACTCTCTCAGTTTAGTAATACTCTCTCAGTTTAGTAATACTCTCTCGGGTTAGTAATATTCTCTCAGTTTAGTAAAACTCTCTCAGTTTAGTAATACTCACTCAGTCTTGTAATACTCTCTCAGCTCTCTCAGTTTAGTAATACTCTCTCAGTCTAGTAACACTCTCTTAGTTTAGTAACACTTTCTCAGTTTAGTAATATTCTCTCAGTTTAGTAATATTCTCTCAGTTTAGTAATATTCTCTCAGTTTAGTAATATTCTCTCAGTTTAGTAATACTCTCTCGGGTTAGTAATATTCTCTCAGTTTAGTAATATTCTCTCAGATTAGTAATACTCTCTCGGGTTAGTAATATTCTCTCAGTTTAGTAAAACTCTCTCAGTTTAGTAATACTCACTCAGTCTTGTAATACTCTCTCAGCTCTCTCAGTTTAGTAATACTCTCTCAGTCTAGTAACACTCTCTCAGTTTAGTAACACTCTCTCAGTTTAGTAATACTCTCTCAGTCTAGTAATACTCTCTCAGTCTAGTAACACTCTCTCAGTTTAGTAACACTTTCTCAGATTAGTAATACTAACTCAGTTGAGTCATACTCTCTCAGTTTAGTAATACTCTCTCAGTTTAGTAACACTCTCTCAGTTTAGTAATACTCTCTCAGTTTAGTAAAACTCTCTCAGTTTAGTAATACTCTCTCAGTCTTGTAATACTCTATCAGCTTTCTCAGTTTAGTAATACTCTCTCAGTTTAGTAACACTCTCTCAGTTTAGTAATACTCTCTCAGTCTAGTAACACTCTCTCAGTTTAGTAAAACTCTCTCAGTTTAGTAATACTCACTCAGTCTTGTAATACTCTCTCAGCTCTCTCAGTTTAGTAATACTCTCTCAGTCTAGTAACACTCTCTCAGTTTAGTAACACTTTCTCAGTTTAGTAATACTAACTCAGTTGAGTCATACTCTCTCAGTTTAGTAATACTCTCTCAGTTTAGTAATATTCTCTCAGTTTAGTAATATTCTCTCAGTTTAGTAATATTCTCTCAGTTTAGTAATACTCTCTCGGGTTAGTAATATTCTCTCAGTTTAGTAAAACTCTCTCAGTTTAGTAATATTCTCTCAGCTCTCTCAGTTTAGTAATACTCTCTCAGTTTAGTAATATTCTCTAAGTTTAGTAATATTCTCTCAGTTTAGTGATAATCTCTCAGTTGAGTTATCATCTCTCAGTTTAGTAATACTCTCTCAGTTTAGTAATACTCTCTCAGTTGAGTAATACTCTCTCAGTTGAGTAATACTCTCTCAGTTTTGTAATACTCTCACAGTTGAGTAATAATCTCTCAGTTTAGTAACACTCTCTCAGTTTAGTAATACTCTCTCAGTTGGGTAATACTCTCTCAGTTTTGTAATACTCTCTCAGTTGAGTAATATTCTCTCAGTTTAGGAATACTCTCTCAGTTTGGTAATACTCTCTCAGTTGAGTAATACTCTCTCAGTGTTGTTAATACTCTCTCAGTTGAGTAATATTCTCTCAGTTTAGTAATACTCTCTCAGTTTAGTAATACTCTCTCAGTTTAGTAATATTCTCTCAGTTTAGTAATATTCTCTCAGTTTAGTAATATTCTCTCAGTTTAGTAATATTCTCTCAGTTTAGTAATACTCTCTCGGGTTAGTAATATTCTCTCAGTTTAGTAATATTCTCTCAGATTAGTAATACTCTCTCGGGTTAGTAATATTCTCTCAGTTTAGTAAAACTCTCTCAGTTTAGTAATACTGACTCAGTCTTGTAATACTCTCTCAGCTCTCTCAGTTTAGTAATACTCTCTCAGTCTAGTAACACTCTCTCAGTTTAGTAACACTTTCTCAGTTTAGTAATACTAACTCAGTTGAGTAATACTCTCTCAGTTTAGTAACACTCTCTCAGTTTAGTAATATTCTCTCAGTTTAGTAATACTCTCTCAGTTTAGTAATACTCTCTCGGGTTAGTAATATTCTCTCAGTTTAGTAAAACTCTCTCAGTTTAGTAATATTCTCTCAGCTCTCTCAGTTTAGTAATACTCTCTCAGTTGAGTAATATTCTCTCAGTTTAGTAACACTCTCTCAGTTTAGTAATACTCTCTCTGATTAGTAATACTCTCTCAGTTGCATAATACTCTCTCAGTTTAGTAATATTCTCTCAGCTCTATCAGTTTAGTAATACTCTCTCAGTTTAGTAATACTCTCTCAGTTTAGTAATATTATCTCAGCTCTCTCAGTTTAGTAATATTCTCTCAGTTTAGTAATATTCTCTCAGTTTAGTAATATTCTCTCAGTTTAGTAATACTCTCTCGGGTTAGTAATACTCTCTCAGTTTAGTAAAACTCTCTCAGTTTAGTAATACTCTCTCAGTCTTGTAATACTCTCTCAGCTCTCTCAGTTTAGTAATACTCTTTCACTTTAGTAACACTCTCTCAGTTTAGTAATACTTTCTCAGTCTAGTAACACTCTCTCAGTTTAGTAATACTCTCTCAGTTGAGTAATACTCTCTCAGTTTAGTAATACTCTCTCAGTTTAGTAATAGTCTCTCAGATCTCTCAGTTTAGTAATACTCTCTTTTGTTAGTAATACCCTCTCAGTTTAGTAAAACTCTCTCAGTTTAGTAATACTCTCTCAGTCTTGTAATACTCTCTCAGCTCTCTCAGTTTAGTAATACTCTCTCAGTTTAGTAACACTCTCTCAGTTTAGTAATACTCTCTCAGTCTAGTAACACTCTCTCAGTTTAGTAACACTCTCTCAGTCTAGTAATATTCTCTCGGTTTAGTAATACTCTCTCAGTTTAGTAATATTCTCTCAGTTTAGTAATATTCTCTCAGATCTCTCAGTTTAGTAATATTATCTCAGTTTAGTAACACTCTCTCAGTTTAGTAATATTCTCTCAGTTTAGTAATACTCTCTCAGTTTAGTAATACTCTCTCGGGTTAGTAATATTCTCTCAGTTTAGTAAAACTCTCTCAGTTTAGTAATACTCACTCAGTCTTGTAATACTCTCTCAGCTCTCTCAGTTTAGTAATACTCTCTCAGTCTAGTAACACTCTCTTAGTTTAGTAACACTTTCTCAGTTTAGTAATATTCTCTCAGTTTAGTAATATTCTCTCAGTTTAGTAATATTCTCTCAGTTTAGTAATATTCTCTCAGTTTAGTAATACTCTCTCGGGTTAGTAATATTCTCTCAGTTTAGTAATATTCTCTCAGATTAGTAATACTCTCTCGGGTTAGTAATATTCTCTCAGTTTAGTAAAACTCTCTCAGTTTAGTAATACTCACTCAGTCTTGTAATACTCTCTCAGCTCTCTCAGTTTAGTAATACTCTCTCAGTCTAGTAACACTCTCTCAGTTTAGTAACACTCTCTCAGTTTAGTAATACTCTCTCAGTCTAGTAATACTCTCTCAGTCTAGTAACACTCTCTCAGTTTAGTAACACTTTCTCAGATTAGTAATACTAACTCAGTTGAGTCATACTCTCTCAGTTTAGTAATACTCTCTCAGTTTAGTAACACTCTCTCAGTTTAGTAACACTCTCTCAGTTTAGTAATACTAACTCAGTTGAGTAATACTCTCTCAGTTTAGTAATACTCTCTCAATTTAGTAATATTCTCTCAGTTTAGTAATATTCTCTCAGTTTATTAATACTCTCTCGGGTTAGTAATACTCTCTCAGTTTAGTAAAACTCTCTCAGTTTAGTAATACTCTCTCAGTCTTGTAATACTCTCTCAGCTCTCTCAGTTTAGTAATACTCTCTCACTTTAGTAACACTCTCTCAGTTTAGTAATACTTTCTCAGTCTAGTAACACTCTCTCAGTTTAGTAATACTCTCTCAGTTGAGTAATACTCTCTCAGTTTAGTAATACTCTCTCAGTTTAGTAATAGTCTCTCAGATCTCTCAGTTTAGTAATACTCTCTTTTGTTAGTAATACCCTCTCAGTTTAGTAAAACTCTCTCAGTTTAGTAATACTCTCTCAGTCTTGTAATACTCTCTCAGCTCTCTCAGTTTAGTAATACTCTCTCAGTTTAGTAACACTCTCTCAGTTTAGTAATACTCTCTCAGTCTAGTAATACTCTCTCAGTTTAGTAACACTCTCTCAGTCTAGTAATATTCTCTCAGTTTAGTAATACTCTCTCAGTTTAGTAATATTCTCTCAGTTTAGTAATATTCTCTCAGATCTCTCAGTTTAGTAATATTATCTCAGTCTAGTAAGACTCTCTCAGTTTAGTAATATTCTCTCAGTTTAGTAATACTCTCTCAGTTTAGTAATACTCTCTCGGGTTAGTAATATTCTCTCAGTTTAGTAAAACTCTCTCAGTTTAGTAATACTCACTCAGTCTTGTAATACTCTCTCAGCTCTCTCAGTTTAGTAATACTCTCTCAGTCTAGTAACACTCTCTTAGTTTAGTAACACTTTCTCAGTTTAGTAATATTCTCTCAGTTTAGTAATATTCTCTCAGTTTAGTAATATTCTCTCAGTTTAGTAATATTCTCTCAGTTTAGTAATACTCTCTCGGGTTAGTAATATTCTCTCAGTTTAGTAATATTCTCTCAGATTAGTAATACTCTCTCGGGTTAGTAACACTCTCTCAGTTTAGTAATACTCTCTCAGTCTAGTAATACTCTCTCAGTCTAGTAACACTCTCTCAGTTTAGTAACACTTTCTCAGATTAGTAATACTAACTCAGTTGAGTCATACTCTCTCAGTTTAGTAATACTCTCTCAGTTTACTAACACTCTCTCAGTTTAGTAACACTTTCTCAGTTTAGTAATACTAACTCAGTTGAGTAATACTCTCTCAGTTTAGTAATACTCTCTCAATTTAGTAATATTCTCTCAGTTTAGTAATATTCTCTCAGTTTATTAATACTCTCTCAGTTTAGTAATACTCTCTCAGTTTAGTAATATTCTCTCAGTTTAGTAATATTCTCTCAGTTTAGTAATACTCTCTCGGGTTAGTAATATTCTCTCAGTTTAGTAATATTCTCTCAGATTAGTAATACTCTCTCGGGTTAGTAATATTCTCTCAGTTTAGTAAAACTCTCTCAGTTTAGTAATACTAACTCAGTTGAGTCATACTCTCTCAGTTTAGTAATATTCTCTCAGTTTAGTAATATTCTCTCAGTTTAGTAATATTCTCTCAGTTTAGTAATACTCTCTCGGGTTAGTAATATTCTCTCAGTTTAGTAAAACTCTCTCAGTTTAGTAATATTCTCTCAGTTTAGTAATACTCTCTCAGTTTAGTAATACTCTCTCAGTTTAGTAATACTCTCTCAATTTAGTAATATTCTCTCAGTTTAGTAATACTCTCTCAGTTTAGTAATATTCTGTCAGTTTAGTAATATTCTCTCAGTTTAGTAATATTCTCTCAGTTTAGTAATACTCTCTCGGGTTAGTAATATTCTCTCAGTTTAGTAAAACTCTCTCATTTTAGTAATACTCACTCAGTCTTGTAATACTCTCTCAGCTCTCTCAGTTTAGTAATACTCTCTCAGTCTAGTAACACTCTCTCAGTTTAGTAACACTTTCTCAGTTTAGTAATACTCTCTCAGTTTAGTAATACTCTCTCAGTTTAGTAACACTCTCTCAGTTTAGTAATATTCTCTCAGTTTAGTAATTTTCTCTCAGTTTAGTAATACTCTCTCAGTTTAGTAATATTCTCTCAGTTTAGTAATATTCTCTCAGTTTAATAATACTCTCTCGGGTTAGTAATATTCTCTCAGTTTAGTAAAACTCTCTCAGTTTAGTAATACTCTCTCAGCTGAGTAATACTCTCTCAGTTGAGTAATACTCTCTCAGTTTTGTAATACTCTCACAGTTGAGTAATAATCTCTCAGTTTAGTAACACTCTCTCAGTTTAGTAATACTCTCTCAGTTGGGTAATACTCTCTCAGTTTTGTAATACTCTCTCAGTTGAGTAATATTCTCTCAGTTTATTAACACTCTCTCAGTTTGGTAATACTCTCTCAGTTGAGTAATACTCTCTCAGTGTTGTTAATACTCTCTCAGTTTGGTAATACTCTCTCAGTTGAGTAATACTCTCTCAGTGTTGTTAATACTCTCTCAGTTGAGTAATATTCTCTCAGTTTAGTAATACTCTCTCAGTTTAGTAATACTCTCTCAGTTGAGTAATATTCTCTCAGTTTAGTAATATTCTCTCACTCTCTCAGTTTAGTAATACTCTCTCAGTTTAGTAATACTCTCTCAGTTTAGTAATACTCTCTCAGTTTAGTAATGTTCTCTCAGTTTAATAATATTCTCACAGTTTAGTAATATTCTCTCAGCTCTCTCAGTTTAGTAATATTCTCTCAGTTTAGTAATACTCTCTTGGGTTAGTAATACTCTCTCAGTTTAGTAAAACTCTCTCAGTTTAGTAATACTCTCTCAGTCTTGTAATACTCTCTCAGCTCTCTCAGTTTAGTAATACTCTCTCAGTTTAGTAACACTCTCTCAGTTTAGTAACACTCTCTCAGTTTAGTAACACTCTCTCAATTTAGTAACACTCTCTCAGTTTAGTAATATTCTCTCAGTTTAGTAATACTCTCTCAGTTTAGTAATATTCTCTCAGTTTAGTAATATTCTCTCAGATCTCTCAGTTTAGTAATATTATCTCAGTCTAGTAACACTCTCTCAGTTGAGTAATACTCTCTCAGTTTAGTAATACTCTCTCAGTTTAGTAATACTCTCTCGGGTTAGTAATATTCTCTCAGTTTAGTAATACTCACTCAGTCTTGTAATACTCTCTCAGCTCTCTCAGTTTAGTAATACTCTCTCAGTCTAGTAACACTCTCTCAGTTTAGTAACACTTTCTCAGTTTAGTAACACTCTCTCAGTTTAGTAACACTCTCTCAGTTTAGTAATACTCTCTCAGTTTAGTAATATTCTCTCAGTTTAGTAATATTCTCTCAGATCTCTCAGTTTAGTAATACTCTCTTTTGTTAGTAATACCCTCTCAGTTTAGTAAAACTCTCTCAGTCTTGTAATACTCTCTCAGCTCTCTCAGTTTAGTAATACTCTCTCAGTTTAGTAACACTCTCTCAGTTTAGTAATACTCTCTCAGTCTAGTAACACTCTCTCAGTTTAGTAATACCCTCTCAGTTTAGTAAAACTCTCAGTTTAGTAATACTCTCTCAGTCTTGTAATACTCTCTCAGCTCTCTCAGTTTAGTAATACTCTCTCAGTCTAGTAACACTCTCTCAGTTTAGTAACACTTTCTCAGTTTAGTAATACTAACTCAGTTGAGTAATACTCTCTCAGTTTAGTAACACTCTCTCAGTTTAGTAATATTCTCTCAGTTTAGTAATACTCTCTCAGTTTAGTAATATTCTCTCAGTTTAGTAATATTCTCTCAGATCTCTCAGTTTAGTAATATTATCTCAGTCTAGTAAGACTCTCTCAGTTTAGTAATATTCTCTCAGTTTAGTAATACTCTCTCAGTTTAGTAATACTCTCTCGGGTTAGTAATATTCTCTCAGTTTAGTAAAACTCTCTCAGTTTAGTAATACTCACTCAGTCTTGTAATACTCTCTCAGCTCTCTTAGTTTAGTAATACTCTTTCAGTCTAGTAACACTCTCTCAGTTTAGTAACACTTTCTCAGTTTAGTAATACTAACTCAGTTGAGTAATACTCTCTCAGTTTAGTAATACTCTCTCAATTTAGTAATATTCTCTCAGTTTAGTAATATTCTCTCAGTTTAGTAATACTCTCTCAGTTTAGTAATATTCTCTCAGTTTAGTAATATTCTCTCAGTTTAGTAATACTCTCGGGTTAGTAATATTCTCTCAGTTTAGTAATATTCTCTCAGATTAGTAATACTCTCTCGGGTTAGTAATATTCTCTCAGTTTAGTAAAACTCTCTCAGTTTAGTAATACTCACTCAGTCTTGTAATACTCTCTCAGCTCTCTCAGTTTAGTAATACTCTCTCAGTCTAGTAACACTCTCTCAGTTTAGTAACACTTTCTCAGTTTAGTAATACTAACTCAGTTGAGTCATACTCTCTCAGTTTAGTAATACTCTCTCAGTTTAGTAATATTCTCTCAGTTTAGTAATATTCTCTCAGTTTAGTAATATTCTCTCAGTTTAGTAATACTCTCTCGGGTTAGTAATATTCTCTCAGTTTAGTAAAACTCTCTCAGTTTAGTAATATTCTCTCAGCTCTCTCAGTTTAGTAATACTCTCTCAGTTTAGTAATATTCTCTAAGTTTAGTAATATTCTCTCAGTTTAGTGATAATCTCTCAGTTGAGTTATCATCTCTCAGTTTAGTAATACTCTCTCAGTTTAGTAATACTCTCTCAGTTGAGTAATACTCTCTCAGTTGAGTAATACTCTCTCAGTTTTGTAATACTCTCACAGTTGAGTAATAATCTCTCAGTTTAGTAACACTCTCTCAGTTTAGTAATACTCTCTCAGTTGGGTAATACTCTCTCAGTTTTGTAATACTCTCTCAGTTGAGTAATATTCTCTCAGTTTATTAACACTCTCTCAGTTTAGTAATACTCTCTCAGTTGAGTAATACTCTCTCAGTTTAGGAATACTCTCTCAGTTTGGTAATACTCGCTCAGTTGAGTAATACTCTCTCAGTGTTGTTAATACTCTCTCAGTTGAGTAATATTCTCTCAGTTTAGTAATACTCTCTCAGTTTAGTAATACTCTCTCAGTTTAGTAATATTCTCTCAGTTTAGTAATATTCTCTCAGTTTAGTAATATTCTCTCAGTTTAGTAATATTCTCTCAGTTTAGTAATACTCTCTCGGGTTAGTAATATTCTCTCAGTTTAGTAATATTCTCTCAGATTAGTAATACTCTCTCGGGTTAGTAATATTCTCTCAGTTTAGTAAAACTCTCAGTTTAGTAATACTCTCTCAGTCTTGTAATACTCTCTCAGCTCTCTCAGTTTAGTAATACTCTCTCAGTTTAGTAACACTCTCTCAGTTTAGTAATACTCTCTCAGTCTAGTAACACTCTCTCAGTTTAGTAATACCCTCTCAGTTTAGTAAAACTCTCAGTTTAGTAATACTCTCTCAGTTTAGTAATACTCTCTCAGCTCTCTCAGTTTAGTAATACTCTCTCAGTCTAGTAACACTCTCTCAGTTTAGTAACACTTTCTCAGTTTAGTAATACTAACTCAGTTGAGTAATACTCTCTCAGTTTAGTAACACTCTCTCAGTTTAGTAATATTCTCTCAGTTTAGTAATACTCTCTCAGTTTAGTAATTTTCTCTCAGTTTAGTAATATTCTCTCAGATCTCTCAGTTTAGTAATATTCTCTCAGTCTAGTAACACTCTCTCAGTTTAGTAATATTCTCTCAGTTTAGTAATATTCTCTCAGTTTAGTAATACTCTCTCGGGTTAGTAATATTCTCTCAGTTTAGTAATATCTCTCAGTTGAGTAATACTCACTCAGTCTTGTAATACTCTCTCAGTTTAGTAATACTCTCTCAGTCTAGTAATACTCTCTCAGTTTAGTAACACTTTCTCAGTTTAGTAATACTAACTCAGTTGAGTAATACTCTCTCAGTTTAGTAATACTCTCTCAATTTAGTAATATTCTCTCAGTTTAGTAATATTCTCTCAGTTTAGTAATACTCTCTCAGTTTAGTAATATTCTCTCAGTTTAGTAATATTCTCTCAGTTTAGTAATACTCTCTCGGGTTAGTAATATTCTCTCAGTTTAGTAATATTCTCTCAGATTAGTAATACTCTCTCGGGTTAGTAATATTCTCTCAGTTTAGTAAAACTCTCTCAGTTTAGTAATACTCACTCAGTCTTGTAATACTCTCTCAGCTCTCTCAGTTTAGTAATACTCTCTCAGTCTAGTAACACTCTCTCAGTTTAGTAACACTTTCTCAGTTTAGTAATACTAACTCAGTTGAGTCATACTCTCTCAGTTTAGTAATACTCTCTCAGTTTAGTAATATTCTCTCAGTTTAGTAATATTCTCTCAGTTTAGTAATATTCTCTCAGTTTAGTAATACTCTCTCGGGTTAGTAATATTCTCTCAGTTTAGTAAAACTCTCTCAGTTTAGTAATATTCTCTCAGCTCTCTCAGTTTAGTAATACTCTCTCAGTTTAGTAATATTCTCTAAGTTTAGTAATATTCTCTCAGTTTAGTGATAATCTCTCAGTTGAGTTATCATCTCTCAGTTTAGTAATACTCTCTCAGTTGAGTAATACTCTCTCAGTTGAGTAATACTCTCTCAGTTGAGTAATACTCTCTCAGTTTTGTAATACTCTCACAGTTGAGTAATAATCTCTCAGTTTAGTAACACTCTCTCAGTTTAGTAATACTCTCTCAGTTGGGTAATACTCTCTCAGTTTTGTAATACTCTCTCAGTTGAGTAATATTCTCTCAGTTTATTAACACTCTCTCAGTTTAGTAATACTCTCTCAGTTGAGTAATACTCTCTCAGTTTAGGAATACTCTCTCAGTTTGGTAATACTCTCTCAGTTGTAATACTCTCTCAGTTGTTAATACTCTCTCAGTAATATTCTCTCAGTTTAGTAATACTCTCTCAGTTTAGTAATATTCTCTCAGTTTAGTAATATTCTCTCAGTTTAGTAATATTCTCTCAGTTTAGTAATATTCTCTCAGTTTAGTAATACTCTCTCGGGTTAGTAATATTCTCTCAGTTTAGTAATATTCTCTCAGATTAGTAATACTCTCTCGGGTTAGTAATATTCTCTCAGTTTAGTAAAACTCTCTCAGTTTAGTAATACTGACTCAGTCTTGTAATACTCTCTCAGCTCTCTCAGTTTAGTAATACTCTCTCAGTCTAGTAACACTCTCTCAGTTTAGTAACACTTTCTCAGTTTAGTAATACTAACTCAGTTGAGTAATACTCTCTCAGTTTAGTAACACTCTCTCAGTTTAGTAATATTCTCTCAGTTTAGTAATACTCTCTCAGTTTAGTAATATTCTCTCAGTTTAGTAATATTCTCTCAGATCTCTCAGTTTAGTAATATTATCTCAGTCTAGTAACACTCTCTCAGTTTAGTAATACTCTCTCAGTTGAGTAATACTCTCTCAGTTTAGGAATACTCTCTCAGTTTGGTAATACTCGCTCAGTTGAGTAATACTCTCTCAGTGTTGTTAATACTCTCTCAGTTGAGTAATATTCTCTCAGTTTAGTAATACTCTCTCAGTTTAGTAATACTCTCTCAGTTTAGTAATATTCTCTCAGTTTAGTAATATTCTCTCAGTTTAGTAATATTCTCTCAGTTTAGTAATATTCTCTCAGTTTAGTAATACTCTCTCGGGTTAGTAATATTCTCTCAGTTTAGTAATATTCTCTCAGATTAGTAATACTCTCTCGGGTTAGTAATATTCTCTCAGTTTAGTAAAACTCTCAGTTTAGTAATACTCTCTCAGACTTGTAATACTCTCTCAGCTCTCTCAGTTTAGTAATACTCTCTCAGTTTAGTAACACTCTCTCAGTTTAGTAATACTCTCTCAGTCTAGTAACACTCTCTCAGTTTAGTAATACCCTCTCAGTTTAGTAAAACTCTCAGTTTAGTAATACTCTCTCAGTCTTGTAATACTCTCTCAGCTCTCTCAGTTTAGTAATACTCTCTCAGTCTAGTAACACTCTCTCAGTTTAGTAACACTTTCTCAGTTTAGTAATACTAACTCAGTTGAGTAATACTCTCTCAGTTTAGTAACACTCTCTCAGTTTAGTAATATTCTCTCAGTTTAGTAATACTCTCTCAGTTTAGTAATTTTCTCTCAGTTTAGTAATATTCTCTCAGATCTCTCAGTTTAGTAATATTATCTCAGTCTAGTAACACTCTCTCAGTTTAGTAATATTCTCTCAGTTTAGTAATACTCTCTCAGTTTAGTAATACTCTCTCGGGTTAGTAATATTCTCTCAGTTTAGTAAAACTCTCTCAGTTTAGTAATACTCACTCAGTCTTGTAATACTCTCTCAGCTCTCTTAGTTTAGTAATACTCTTTCAGTCTAGTAACACTCTCTCAGTTTAGTAACACTTTCTCAGTTTAGTAATACTAACTCAGTTGAGTAATACTCTCTCAGTTTAGTAATACTCTCTCAGTTTAGTAATATTCTCTCAGTTTAGTAATATTCTCTCAGTTTAGTAATACTCTCTCAGTTTAGTAATATTCTCTCAGTTTAGTAATATTCTCTCAGTTTAGTAATACTCTCTCGGGTTAGTAATATTCTCTCAGTTTAGTAATATTCTCTCAGATTAGTAATACTCTCTCGGGTTAGTAATATTCTCTCAGTTTAGTAAAACTCTCTCAGTTTAGTAATACTCACTCAGTCTTGTAATACTCTCTCAGCTCTCTCAGTTTAGTAATACTCTCTCAGTCTAGTAACACTCTCTCAGTTTAGTAACACTTTCTCAGTTTAGTAATACTAACTCAGTTGAGTCATACTCTCTCAGTTTAGTAATACTCTCTCAGTTTAGTAATATTCTCTCAGTTTAGTAATATTCTCTCAGTTTAGTAATACTCTCTCGGGTTAGTAATATTCTCTCAGTTTAGTAAAACTCTCTCAGTTTAGTAATATTCTCTCAGCTCTCTCAGTTTAGTAATACTCTCTCAGTTTAGTAATATTCTCTAAGTTTAGTAATATTCTCTCAGTTTAGTGATAATCTCTCAGTTGAGTTATCATCTCTCAGTTTAGTAATACTCTCTCAGTTGAGTAATACTCTCTCAGTTGAGTAATACTCTCTCAGTTGAGTAATACTCTCTCAGTTTTGTAATACTCTCACAGTTGAGTAATAATCTCTCAGTTTAGTAACACTCTCTCAGTTTAGTAATACTCTCTCAGTTGGGTAATACTCTCTCAGTTTTGTAATACTCTCTCAGTTGAGTAATATTCTCTCAGTTTATTAACACTCTCTCAGTTTAGTAATACTCTCTCAGTTGAGTAATACTCTCTCAGTTTAGGAATACTCTCTCAGTTTGGTAATACTCTCTCAGTTGAGTAATACTCTCTCAGTGTTGTTAATACTCTCTCAGTTGAGTAATATTCTCTCAGTTTAGTAATACTCTCTCAGTTTAGTAATACTCTCTCAGTTTAGTAATATTCTCTCAGTTTAGTAATATTCTCTCAGTTTAGTAATATTCTCTCAGTTTAGTAATATTCTCTCAGTTTAGTAATACTCTCTCGGGTTAGTAATATTCTCTCAGTTTAGTAATATTCTCTCAGATTAGTAATACTCTCTCGGGTTAGTAATATTCTCTCAGTTTAGTAAAACTCTCTCAGTTTAGTAATACTGACTCAGTCTTGTAATACTCTCTCAGCTCTCTCAGTTTAGTAATACTCTCTCAGTCTAGTAACACTCTCTCAGTTTAGTAACACTTTCTCAGTTTAGTAATACTAACTCAGTTGAGTAATACTCTCTCAGTTTAGTAACACTCTCTCAGTTTAGTAATATTCTCTCAGTTTAGTAATACTCTCTCAGTTTAGTAATTTTCTCTCAGTTTAGTAATATTCTCTCAGATCTCTCAGTTTAGTAATATTATCTCAGTCTAGTAACACTCTCTCAGTTTAGTAATATTCTCTCAGTTTAGTAATACTCTCTCAGTTTAGTAATACTCTCTTGGGTTAGTAATATTCTCTCAGTTTAGTAAAACTCTCTCAGTTTAGTAATACTCACTCAGTCTTGTAATACTCTCTCAGCTCTCTCAGTTTAGTAATACTCTCTCAGTCTAGTAACACTCTCTCAGTTTAGTAACACTTTCTCAGTTTAGTAATACTAACTCAGTTGAGTAATACTCTCTCAGTTTAGTAATACTCTCTCAGTTTAGTAATATTCTCTCAGTTTAGTAATATTCTCTCAGTTTAATAATACTCTCTCAGTTTAGTAATATTCTCTCAGTTTAGTAATATTCTCTCAGTTTAGTAATATTCTCTCAGTTTAGTAATACTCTCTCGGGTTAGTAATATTCTCTCAGTTTAGTAATATTCTCTCAGTTTAGTAATACTCTCTTGGGTTAGTAATACTCTCTCAGTTTAGTAAAACTCTCTCAGTTTAGTAATACTCTCTCAGTCTTGTAATACTCTCTCAGCTCTCTCAGTTTAGTAATACTTTCCCAGTTTAGTAACACTCTCTCAGTTTAGTAATACTCTCTCAGTCTAGTAACACTCTCTCAGTTTAGTAACACTCTCTCAGTTTAGTAATATTCTCTCAGTTTAGTAATATTCTCTCAGTTTAGTAATATTCTCTCAGTTTAGTAATACTCTCTCGGGTTAGTAATATTCTCTCAGTTTAGTAATATTCTCTCAGATTAGTAATACTCTCTCGGGTTAGTAATATTCTCTCAGTTTAGTAAAACTCTCTCAGTTTAGTAATACTGACTCAGTCTTGTAATACTCTCTCAGCTCTCTCAGTTTAGTAATACTCTCTCAGTCTAGTAACACTCTCTCAGTTTAGTAACACTTTCTCAGTTTAGTAATACTAACTCAGTTGAGTAATACTCTCTCAGTTTAGTAACACTCTCTCAGTTTAGTAATATTCTCTCAGTTTAGTAATACTCTCTCAGTTTAGTAATATTCTCTCAGTTTAGTAATACTCTCTCAGATCTCTCAGTTTAGTAATATTATCTCAGTCTAGTAAGACTCTCTCAGTTTAGTAATATTCTCTCAGTTTAGTAATACTCTCTCAGTTTAGTAATACTCTCTTGGGTTAGTAATATTCTCTCAGTTTAGTAAAACTCTCTCAGTTTAGTAATACTCACTCAGTCTTGTAATACTCTCTCAGCTCTCTCAGTTTAGTAATACTCTCTCAGTCTAGTAACACTCTCTCAGTTTAGTAACACTTTCTCAGTTTAGTAATACTAACTCAGTTGAGTAATACTCTCTCAGTTTAGTAATACTCTCTCAGTTTAGTAATATTCTCTCAGTTTAGTAATATTCTCTCAGTTTAATAATACTCTCTCAGTTTAGTAATATTCTCTCAGTTTAGTAATATTCTCTCAGTTTAGTAATATTCTCTCAGTTTAGTAATACTCTCTCGGGTTAGTAATATTCTCTCAGTTTAGTAATATTCTCTCAGTTTAGTAATACTCTCTTGGGTTAGTAATACTCTCTCAGTTTAGTAAAACTCTCTCAGTTTAGTAATACTCTCTCAGTCTTGTAATACTCTCTCAGCTCTCTCAGTTTAGTAATACTTTCCCAGTTTAGTAACACTCTCTCAGTTTAGTAATACTCTCTCAGTCTAGTAACACTCTCTCAGTTTAGTAACACTCTCTCAGTTTAGTAATATTCTCTCAGTTTAGTAATACTCTCTCAGTTTAGTAATACTCTCTGAGTTTAGTAATATTCTCTCAGCTAACTCAGTTTAGTAAAACTCTCTCAGTTTAGTAATACTCTCTCAGTCTTGTAATACTCTCTCAGCTCTCTCAGTTTAGTAATACTTTCCCAGTTTAGTAACACTCTCTCAGTTTAGTAATACTCTCTCAGTCTAGTAACACTCTCTCAGTTTAGTAACACTCTCTCAGTTTAGTAATATTCTCTCAGTTTAGTAATACTCTCTCAGTTTAGTAATACTCTCTGAGTTTAGTAATATTCTCTCAGCTAACTCAGTTTAGTAAAACTCTCTCAGTTTAGTAATACTCTCTCAGTCTTGTAATACTCTATCAGATTTCTCAGTTTAGTAATACTCTCTCAGTTTAGTAACACTCTCTCAGTTTAGTAATACTCTCTCAGTCTAGTAACACTCTCTCAGTTTAGTAATACTCTCTCAGTTGAGTAATACTCTCTCAGTTTAGTAATACTCTCTCAGTTTAGTAATACTCTCTGTTGAGTAATACTCTCTGAGTCTAGTAACACTCTCTCAGTTTAGTTATACTCTCTCAGTTTAGTAAAACTCTCTCAGTTTAGTAATACTCTCTCAGTCTTGTAATACTCTCTCAGCTCTCTCAGTTTAGTAATACTCTCTCAGTTTAGTAACACTCTCTCAGTTTAGTAATACTCTCTCAGTCCAGTAACACTCTCTCAGTTTAGTAACACTCTCTCAGTTTAGTAATATTCTCTCAGTTTAGTAATACTCTCTCAGTTTAGTAATACTCTCTCAGTTTAGTAATATTCTCTCAGCTCTCTCAGTTTAGTAATACTCTCTCGGGTTAGTAATACTCTCTCAGTTTAGTAAAACTCTCTCAGTTTAGTAATACTCTCTCAGTCTTGTAATACTCTATCAGCTTTCTCAGTTTAGTAATACTCTCTCAGTTTAGTAACACTCTCTCAGTTTAGTAATACTCTCTCAGTCTAGTAACACTCTCTCAGTTTAGTAAAACTCTCTCAGTTTAGTAATACTCACTCAGTCTTGTAATACTCTCTCAGCTCTCTCAGTTTAGTAATACTCTCTCAGTCTAGTAACACTCTCTCAGTTTAGTAACACTTTCTCAGTTTAGTAATACTAACTCAGTTGAGTCATACTCTCTCAGTTTAGTAATACTCTCTCAGTTTAGTAATATTCTCTCAGTTTAGTAATATTCTCTCAGTTTAGTAATATTCTCTCAGTTTAGTAATACTCTCTCGGGTTAGTAATATTCTCTCAGTTTAGTAAAACTCTCTCAGTTTAGTAATATTCTCTCAGCTCTCTCAGTTTAGTAATACTCTCTCAGTTTAGTAATATTCTCTAAGTTTAGTAATATTCTCTCAGTTTAGTGATAATCTCTCAGTTGAGTTATCATCTCTCAGTTTAGTAATACTCTCTCAGTTTAGTAATACTCTCTCAGTTGAGTAATACTCTCTCAGTTGAGTAATACTCTCTCAGTTTTGTAATACTCTCACAGTTGAGTAATAATCTCTCAGTTTAGTAACACTCTCTCAGTTTAGTAATACTCTCTCAGTTGGGTAATACTCTCTCAGTTTTGTAATACTCTCTCAGTTGAGTAATATTCTCTCAGTTTATTAACACTCTCTCAGTTTAGTAATACTCTCTCAGTTGAGTAATACTCTCTCAGTTTAGGAATACTCTCTCAGTTTGGTAATACTCTCTCAGTTGAGTAATACTCTCTCAGTGTTGTTAATACTCTCTCAGTTGAGTAATATTCTATCAGTTTAGTAATACTCTCTCAGTTTAGTAATACTCTCTCAGTTTAGTAATATTCTCTCAGTTTAGTAATATTCTCTCAGTTTAGTAATATTCTCTCAGTTTAGTAATATTCTCTCAGTTTAGTAATACTCTCTCGGGTTAGTAATATTCTCTCAGTTTAGTAATATTCTCTCAGATTAGTAATACTCTCTCGGGTTAGTAATATTCTCTCAGTTTAGTAAAACTCTCTCAGTTTAGTAATACTGACTCAGTCTTGTAATACTCTCTCAGCTCTCTCAGTTTAGTAATACTCTCTCAGTCTAGTAACACTCTCTCAGTTTAGTAACACTTTCTCAATTTAGTAATACTAACTCAGTTGAGTAATACTCTCTCAGTTTAGTAACACTCTCTCAGTTTAGTAATATTCTCTCAGTTTAGTAATACTCTCTCAGTTTAGTACTTTTCTCTCAGTTTAGTAATATTCTCTCAGATCTCTCAGTTTAGTAATATTATCTCAGTCTAGTAACACTCTCTCAGTTTAGTAATATTCTCTCAGTTTAGTAATACTCTCTCAGTTTAGTAATACTCTCTTGGGTTAGTAATATTCTCTCAGTTTAGTAAAACTCTCTCAGTTTAGTAATACTCACTCAGTCTTGTAATACTCTCTCAGCTCTCTCAGTTTAGTAAAACTCTCTCAGTCTAGTAACACTCTCTCAGTTTAGTAACACTTTCTCAGTTTAGTAATACTAACTCAGTTGAGTAATACTCTCTCAGTTTAGTAATATTCTCTCAGTTTAGTAATATTCTCTCAGTTTAATAATACTCTCTCAGTTTAGTAATATTCTCTCAGTTTAGTAATATTCTCTCAGTTTAGTAATATTCTCTCAGTTTAGTAATACTCTCTCGGGTTAGTAATATTCTCTCAGTTTAGTAATATTCTCTCAGTTTAGTAATACTCTCTTGGGTTAGTAATACTCTCTCAGTTTAGTAAAACTCTCTCAGTTTAGTAATACTCTCTCAGTCTTGTAATACTCTCTCAGCTCTCTCAGTTTAGTAATACTCTCCCAGTTTAGTAACACTCTCTCAGTTTAGTAATACTCTCTCAGTCTAGTAACACTCTCTCAGTTTAGTAACACTCTCTCAGTTTAGTAATATTCTCTCAGTTTAGTAATACTCTCTCAGTTTAGTAATACTCTCTGAGTTTAGTAATATTCTCTCAGCTAACTCAGTTTAGTAAAACTCTCTCAGTTTAGTAATACTCTCTCAGTTTAGTAACACTCTCTCAGTTTAGTAATACTCTCTGAGTCTAGTAACACTCTCTCAGTTTAGTTATACTCTCTCAGTTTAGTAAAACTCTCTCAGTTTAGTAATACTCTCTCAGTCTTGTAATACTCTCTCAGCTCTCTCAGTTTAGTAATACTCTCTCAGTTTAGTAACACTCTCTCAGTTTAGTAATACTCTCTCAGTCCAGTAACACTCTCTCAGTTTAGTAACACTCTCTCAGTTTAGTAATATTCTCTCAGTTTAGTAATACTCTCTCAGTTTAGTAATACTCTCTCAGTTTAGTAATATTCTCTCAGCTCTCTCAGTTTAGTAATACTCTCTCGGGTTAGTAATACTCTCTCAGTTTAGTAAAACTCTCTCAGTTTAGTAATACTCTCTCAGTCTTGTAATACTCTATCAGCTTTCTCAGTTTAGTAATACTCTCTCAGTTTAGTAACACTCTCTCAGTTTAGTAATACTCTCTCAGTCTAGTAACACTCTCTCAGTTTAGTAACACTCTCTCAGTTTAGTAATACTCTCTCAGTTGAGTAATACTCTCTCAGTCTAGTAACACTCTCTCAGTTTAGTAACACTCTCTCAGTTTAGTAATACTCTCTCAGTTGAGTAATACTCCCTCAGTTTAGTAATACTCTCTCAGTTTAGTAATACTCTCTCAGTTGAGTAATACTCTCTGAGTCTAGTAACACTCTCTCAGTTTAGTAATACTCTCTCAGTTTAGTAATACTCTCTTGGGTTAGTAATACTCTCTCAGTTTAGTAAAACTCTCTCAGTTTAGTAATACTCTCTCAGTCTTGTAATACTCTCTCAGCTCTCTCAGTTTAGTAATACTCTCTCAGTTTAGTAACACTCTCTAAGTTTAGTAATACTCTCTCAGTCTAGTAACACTCTCTCAGTTTAGTAACACTCTCTCAGTTTAGTAATATTCTCTCAGTTTAGTAATACTCCCTCAGTTCAGTAATACTCTCTCAGTTTAGTAATATTCTCTCAGTTTAGTAAAACTCTCTCAGTTTAGTAATACTCACTCAGTCTTGTAATACTCTCTCAGCTCTCTCAGTTTAGTAATACTCTCTCAGTCTAGTAACACTCTCTCAGTTTAGTAACACTTTCTCAGTTTAGTAATACTAACTCAGTTGAGTAATACTCTCTCAGTTTAGTAATACTCTCTCAGTTTAGTAATATTCTCTCAGTTTAGTAATATTCTCTCAGTTTAATAATACTCTCTCAGTTTAGTAATATTCTCTCAGTTTAGTAATATTCTCTCAGTTTAGTAATATTCTCTCAGTTTAGTAATACTCTCTCGGGTTAGTAATATTCTCTCAGTTTAGTAATATTCTCTCAGTTTAGTAATACTCTCTTGGGTTAGTAATACTCTCTCAGTTTAGTAAAACTCTCTCAGTTTAGTAATACTCTCTCAGTCTTGTAATACTCTCTCAGCTCTCTCAGTTTAGTAATACTTTCCCAGTTTAGTAACACTCTCTCAGTTTAGTAATACTCTCTCAGTCTAGTAACACTCTCTCAGTTTAGTAACACTCTCTCAGTTTAGTAATATTCTCTCAGTTTAGTAATATTCTCTCAGTTTAGTAATATTCTCTCAGTTTAGTAATACTCTCTCGGGTTAGTAATATTCTCTCAGTTTAGTAATATTCTCTCAGATTAGTAATACTCTCTCGGGTTAGTAATATTCTCTCAGTTTAGTAAAACTCTCTCAGTTTAGTAATACTGACTCAGTCTTGTAATACTCTCTCAGCTCTCTCAGTTTAGTAATACTCTCTCAGTCTAGTAACACTCTCTCAGTTTAGTAACACTTTCTCAGTTTAGTAATACTAACTCAGTTGAGTAATACTCTCTCAGTTTAGTAACACTCTCTCAGTTTAGTAATATTCTCTCAGTTTAGTAATACTCTCTCAGTTTAGTAATTTTCTCTCAGTTTAGTAATATTCTCTCAGATCTCTCAGTTTAGTAATATTATCTCAGTCTAGTAACACTCTCTCAGTTTAGTAATATTCTCTCAGTTTAGTAATACTCTCTCAGTTTAGTAATACTCTCTTGGGTTAGTAATATTCTCTCAGTTTAGTAAAACTCTCTCAGTTTAGTAATACTCACTCAGTCTTGTAATACTCTCTCAGCTCTCTCAGTTTAGTAATACTCTCTCAGTCTAGTAACACTCTCTCAGTTTAGTAACACTTTCTCAGTTTAGTAATACTAACTCAGTTGAGTAATACTCTCTCAGTTTAGTAATACTCTCTCAGTTTAGTAATATTCTCTCAGTTTAGTAATATTCTCTCAGTTTAATAATACTCTCTCAGTTTAGTAATATTCTCTCAGTTTAGTAATATTCTCTCAGTTTAGTAATATTCTCTCAGTTTAGTAATACTCTCTCGGGTTAGTAATATTCTCTCAGTTTAGTAATATTCTCTCAGTTTAGTAATACTCTCTTGGGTTAGTAATACTCTCTCAGTTTAGTAAAACTCTCTCAGTTTAGTAATACTCTCTCAGTCTTGTAATACTCTCTCAGCTCTCTCAGTTTAGTAATACTTTCCCAGTTTAGTAACACTCTCTCAGTTTAGTAATACTCTCTCAGTCTAGTAACACTCTCTCAGTTTAGTAACACTCTCTCAGTTTAGTAATATTCTCTCAGTTTAGTAATACTCTCTCAGTTTAGTAATACTCTCTGAGTTTAGTAATATTCTCTCAGCTAACTCAGTTTAGTAAAACTCTCTCAGTTTAGTAATACTCTCTCAGTCTTGTAATACTCTCTCAGCTCTCTCAGTTTAGTAATACTTTCCCAGTTTAGTAACACTCTCTCAGTTTAGTAATACTCTCTCAGTCTAGTAACACTCTCTCAGTTTAGTAACACTCTCTCAGTTTAGTAATATTCTCTCAGTTTAGTAATACTCTCTCAGTTTAGTAATACTCTCTGAGTTTAGTAATATTCTCTCAGCTAACTCAGTTTAGTAAAACTCTCTCAGTTTAGTAATACTCTCTCAGTCTTGTAATACTCTATCAGATTTCTCAGTTTAGTAATACTCTCTCAGTTTAGTAACACTCTCTCAGTTTAGTAATACTCTCTCAGTCTAGTAACACTCTCTCAGTTTAGTAATACTCTCTCAGTTGAGTAATACTCTCTCAGTTTAGTAATACTCTCTCAGTTTAGTAATACTCTCTGTTGAGTAATACTCTCTGAGTCTAGTAACACTCTCTCAGTTTAGTTATACTCTCTCAGTTTAGTAAAACTCTCTCAGTTTAGTAATACTCTCTCAGTCTTGTAATACTCTCTCAGCTCTCTCAGTTTAGTAATACTCTCTCAGTTTAGTAACACTCTCTCAGTTTAGTAATACTCTCTCAGTCCAGTAACACTCTCTCAGTTTAGTAACACTCTCTCAGTTTAGTAATATTCTCTCAGTTTAGTAATACTCTCTCAGTTTAGTAATACTCTCTCAGTTTAGTAATATTCTCTCAGCTCTCTCAGTTTAGTAATACTCTCTCGGGTTAGTAATACTCTCTCAGTTTAGTAAAACTCTCTCAGTTTAGTAATACTCTCTCAGTCTTGTAATACTCTCTCAGTTTAGTAAAACTCTCTCAGTTTAGTAATACTCACTCAGTCTTGTAATACTCTCTCAGCTCTCTCAGTTTAGTAATACTCTCTCAGTCTAGTAATACTCTCTCAGTTTAGTAACACGTTCTCAGTTTAGTAATACTAACTCAGTTGAGTAATACTCTCTCAGTTTAGTAACACTCTCTCAGTTTAGTAATATTCTCTCAGTTTAGTAATACTCTCTCAGTTTAGTAATTTTCTCTCAGTTTAGTAATATTCTCTCAGATCTCTCAGTTTAGTAATATTATCTCAGTCTAGTAACACTCTCTCAGTTTAGTAATATTCTCTCAGTTTAGTAATACTCTCTCAGTTTAGTAATACTCTCTCGGGTTAGTAATATTCTCTCAGTTTAGTAAAACTCTCTCAGTTTAGTAATACTCACTCAGTCTTGTAATACTCTCTCAGCTCTCTCAGTTTAGTAAAACTCTCTCAGTCTAGTAACACTCTCTCAGTTTAGTAACACTTTCTCAGTTTAGTAATACTAACTCAGTTGAGTAATACTCTCTCAGTTTAGTAATATTCTCTCAGTTTAGTAATATTCTCTCAGTTTAATAATACTCTCTCAGTTTAGTAATATTCTCTCAGTTTAGTAATATTCTCTCAGTTTAGTAATATTCTCTCAGTTTAGTAATACTCTCTCGGGTTAGTAATATTCTCTCAGTTTAGTAATATTCTCTCAGTTTAGTAATACTCTCTTGGGTTAGTAATATTCTCTCAGTTTAGTAAAACTCTCTCAGTTTAGTAATACTGACTCAGTCTTGTAATACTCTCTCAGCTCTCTCAGTTTAGTAATACTCTCTCAGTCTAGTAACACTCTCTCAGTTTAGTAACACTTTCTCAGTTTAGTAATACTAACTCAGTTGAGTAATACTCTCTCAGTTTAGTAACACTCTCTCAGTTTAGTAATATTCTCTCAGTTTAGTAATACTCTCTCAGTTTAGTAATTTTCTCTCAGTTTAGTAATATTCTCTCAGATCTCTCAGTTTAGTAATATTATCTCAGTCTAGTAACACTCTCTCAGTTTAGTAATATTCTCTCAGTTTAGTAATACTCTCTCAGTTTAGTAATACTCTCTTGGGTTAGTAATATTCTCTCAGTTTAGTAAAACTCTCTCAGTTTAGTAATACTCACTCAGTCTTGTAATACTCTCTCAGCTCTCTCAGTTTAGTAAAACTCTCTCAGTCTAGTAACACTCTCTCAGTTTAGTAACACTTTCTCAGTTTAGTAATACTAACTCAGTTGAGTAATACTCTCTCAGTTTAGTAATACTCTCTCAGTTTAGTAATATTCTCTCAGTTTAGTAATACTCTCTCAGTTTAGTAATATTCTCTCAGTTTAGTAATATTCTCTCAGTTTAGTAATATTCTCTCAGTTTAGTAATACTCTCTCGGGTTAGTAATATTCTCTCAGTTTAGTAATATTCTCTCAGGTTAGTAATACTCTCTTGGGTTAGTAATACTCTCTCAGTTTAGTAAAACTCTCTCAGTTTAGTAATACTCTCTCAGTCTTGTAATACTCTCTCAGCTCTCTCAGTTTAGTAATACTCTCCCAGTTTAGTAACACTCTCTCAGTTTAGTAATACTCTCTCAGTCTAGTAACACTCTCTCAGTTTAGTAACACTCTCTCAGTTTAGTAATATTCTCTCAGTTTAGTAATACTCTCTCAGTTTAGTAATACTCTCTGAGTTTAGTAATATTCTCTCAGCTAACTCAGTTTAGTAAAACTCTCTCAGTTTAGTAATACTCTCTCAGTTTAGTAACACTCTCTCAGTTTAGTAATACTCTCTGAGTCTAGTAACACTCTCTCAGTTTAGTTATACTCTCTCAGTTTAGTAAAACTCTCTCAGTTTAGTAATACTCTCTCAGTCTTGTAATACTCTCTCAGCTCTCTCAGTTTAGTAATACTCTCTCAGTTTAGTAACACTCTCTCAGTTTAGTAATACTCTCTCAGTCCAGTAACACTCTCTCAGTTTAGTAACACTCTCTCAGTTTAGTAATATTCTCTCAGTTTAGTAATACTCTCTCAGTTTAGTAATACTCTCTCAGTTTAGTAATATTCTCTCAGCTCTCTCAGTTTAGTAATACTCTCTCGGGTTAGTAATACTCTCTCAGTTTAGTAAAACTCTCTCAGTTTAGTAATACTCTCTCAGTCTTGTAATACTCTATCAGCTTTCTCAGTTTAGTAATACTCTCTCAGTTTAGTAACACTCTCTCAGTTTAGTAATACTCTCTCAGTCTAGTAACACTCTCTCAGTTTAGTAACACTCTCTCAGTTTAGTAATACTCTCTCAGTTGAGTAATACTCTCTCAGTCTAGTAACACTCTCTCAGTTTAGTAACACTCTCTCAGTTTAGTAATACTCTCTCAGTTGAGTAATACTCCCTCAGTTTAGTAATACTCTCTCAGTTTAGTAATACTCTCTCAGTTGAGTAATACTCTCTGAGTCTAGTAACACTCTCTCAGTTTAGTAATACTCTCTCAGTTTAGTAATACTCTCTTGGGTTAGTAATACTCTCTCAGTTTAGTAAAACTCTCTCAGTTTAGTAATACTCTCTCAGTCTTGTAATACTCTCTCAGCTCTCTCAGTTTAGTAATACTCTCTCAGTTTAGTAACACTCTCTAAGTTTAGTAATACTCTCTCAGTTTAGTAACACTCTCTCAGTTTAGTAATACTCTCTCAGTTTAGTAATATTCTCTCAGTTTAGTAATACTCTCTCAGTTCAGTAATACTCTCTCAGTTTAGTAATATTCTCTCAGTTTAGTAAAACTCTCTCAGTTTAGTAATACTCGCTCAGTCTTGTAATACTCTCTCAGCTCTCTCAGTTTAGTAATACTCTCTCAGTCTAGTAACACTCTCTCAGTTTAGTAACACTTTCTCAGTTTAGTAATACTAACTCAGTTGAGTAATACTCTCTCAGTTTAGTAATACTCTCTCAGTTTAGTAATATTCTCTCAGTTTAGTAATATTCTCTCAGTTTAATAATACTCTCTCAGTTTAGTAATATTCTCTCAGTTTAGTAATATTCTCTCAGTTTAGTAATATTCTCTCAGTTTAGTAATACTCTCTCGGGTTAGTAATATTCTCTCAGTTTAGTAATATTCTCTCAGTTTAGTAATACTCTCTTGGGTTAGTAATACTCTCTCAGTTTAGTAAAACTCTCTCAGTTTAGTAATACTCTCTCAGTCTTGTAATACTCTCTCAGCTCTCTCAGTTTAGTAATACTTTCCCAGTTTAGTAACACTCTCTCAGTTTAGTAATACTCTCTCAGTCTAGTAACACTCTCTCAGTTTAGTAACACTCTCTCAGTTTAGTAATATTCTCTCAGTTTAGTAATATTCTCTCAGTTTAGTAATATTCTCTCAGTTTAGTAATACTCTCTCGGGTTAGTAATATTCTCTCAGTTTAGTAATATTCTCTCAGATTAGTAATACTCTCTCGGGTTAGTAATATTCTCTCAGTTTAGTAAAACTCTCTCAGTTTAGTAATACTGACTCAGTCTTGTAATACTCTCTCAGCTCTCTCAGTTTAGTAATACTCTCTCAGTCTAGTAACACTCTCTCAGTTTAGTAACACTTTCTCAGTTTAGTAATACTAACTCAGTTGAGTAATACTCTCTCAGTTTAGTAACACTCTCTCAGTTTAGTAATATTCTCTCAGTTTAGTAATACTCTCTCAGTTTAGTAATATTCTCTCAGTTTAGTAATATTCTCTCAGTTTAATAATACTCTCTCAGTTTAGTAATATTCTCTCAGTTTAGTAATATTCTCTCAGTTTAGTAATATTCTCTCAGTTTAGTAATACTCTCTCGGGTTAGTAATATTCTCTCAGTTTAGTAATATTCTCTCAGTTTAGTAATACTCTCTTGGGTTAGTAATACTCTCTCAGTTTAGTAAAACTCTCTCAGTTTAGTAATACTCTCTCAGTCTTGTAATACTCTCTCAGCTCTCTCAGTTTAGTAATACTTTCCCAGTTTAGTAACACTCTCTCAGTTTAGTAATACTCTCTCAGTCTAGTAACACTCTCTCAGTTTAGTAACACTCTCTCAGTTTAGTAATATTCTCTCAGTTTAGTAATACTCTCTCAGTTTAGTAATACTCTCTGAGTTTAGTAATATTCTCTCAGCTAACTCAGTTTAGTAAAACTCTCTCAGTTTAGTAATACTCTCTCAGTCTTGTAATACTCTCTCAGCTCTCTCAGTTTAGTAATACTTTCTCAGTTTAGTAACACTCTCTCAGTTTAGTAATACTCTCTCAGTCTAGTAACACTCTCTCAGTTTAGTAATACTCTCTCAGTTTAGTAATATTCTCTCAGTTTAGTAATACTCTCTCAGTTTAGTAATACTCTCTGAGTTTAGTAATATTCTCTCAGCTAACTCAGTTTAGTAAAACTCTCTCAGTTTAGTAATACTCTCTCAGTCTTGTAATACTCTATCAGATTTCTCAGTTTAGTAATACTCTCTCAGTTTAGTAACACTCTCTCAGTTTAGTAATACTCTCTCAGTCTAGTAACACTCTCTCAGTTTAGTAATACTCTCTCAGTTGAGTAATACTCTCTCAGTTTAGTAATACTCTCTCAGTTTAGTAATACTCTCTGTTGAGTAATACTCTCTGAGTCTAGTAACACTCTCTCAGTTTAGTTATACTCTCTCAGTTTAGTAAAACTCTCTCAGTTTAGTAATACTCTCTCAGTCTTGTAATACTCTCTCAGCTCTCTCAGTTTAGTAATACTCTCTCAGTTTAGTAACACTCTCTCAGTTTAGTAATACTCTCTCAGTCCAGTAACACTCTCTCAGTTTAGTAACACTCTCTCAGTTTAGTAATATTCTCTCAGTTTAGTAATACTCTCTCAGTTTAGTAATACTCTCTCAGTTTAGTAATATTCTCTCAGCTCTCTCAGTTTAGTAATACTCTCTCGGGTTAGTAATACTCTCTCAGTTTAGTAAAACTCTCTCAGTTTAGTAATACTCTCTCAGTCTTGTAATACTCTCTCAGTTTAGTAAAACTCTCTCAGTTTAGTAATACTCACTCAGTCTTGTAATACTCTCTCAGCTCTCTCAGTTTAGTAATACTCTCTCAGTCTAGTAACACTCTCTCAGTTTAGTAACACTTTCTCAGTTTAGTAATACTAACTCAGTTGAGTCATACTCTCTCAGTTTAGTAATACTCACTCAGTCTTGTAATACTCTCTCAGCTCTCTCAGTTTAGTAATACTCTCTCAGTCTAGTAACACTCTCTCAGTTTAGTAACACTTTCTCAGTTTAGTAATACTAACTCAGTTGAGTCATACTCTCTCAGTTTAGTAATACTCTCTCAGTTTAGTAATATTCTCTCAGTTTAGTAATATTCTCTCAGTTTAGTAATATTCTCTCAGTTTAGTAATACTCTCTCGGGTTAGTAATATTCTCTCAGTTTAGTAAAACTCTCTCAGTTTAGTAATATTCTCTCAGCTCTCTCAGTTTAGTAATACTCTCTCAGTTTAGTAATATTCTCTAAGTTTAGTAATATTCTCTCAGTTTAGTAATACTCTCTCAGTTGAGTAATCATCTCTCAGTTTAGTAATACTCTCTCAGTTTAGTAATACTCTCTCAGTTGAGTAATACTCTCTCAGTTGAGTAATACTCTCTCAGTTTTGTAATACTCTCACAGTTGAGTAATAATCTCTCAGTTTAGTAACACTCTCTCAGTTTAGTAATACTCTCTCAGTTGGGTAATACTCTCTCAGTTTTGTAATACTCTCTCAGTTTAGTAATATTCTCTCAGTTTAGTAATACTCTCTCAGTTTAGTAATACTCTCTCAGTTGAGTAACACTCTCTCAGTTTAGTAACACTTTCTCAGTTTAGTAATACTAACTCAGTTGAGTAATACTCTCTCAGTTTAGTAATACTCTCTCAGTTTAGTAATATTCTCTCAGTTTAGTAATATTCTCTCAGTTTAGTAATATTCTCTCAGTTTAGTAATATTCTCTCAGTTTAGTAATATTCTCTCAGTTTAGTAATACTCTCTCGGGTTAGTAATATTCTCTCAGTTTAGTAATATTCTCTCAGTTTAGTAATACTCTCTTGGGTTAGTAATATTCTCTCAGTTTAGTAAAACTCTCTCAGTTTAGTAATACTGACTCAGTCTTGTAATACTCTCTCAGCTCTCTCAGTTTAGTAATACTCTCTCAGTCTAGTAACACTCTCTCAGTTTAGTAACACTTTCTCAGTTTAGTAATACTAACTCAGTTGAGTAATACTCTCTCAGTTTAGTAACACTCTCTCAGTTTAGTAATATTCTCTCAGTTTAGTAATACTCTCTCAGTTTAGTAATTTTCTCTCAGTTTAGTAATATTCTCTCAGATCTCTCAGTTTAGTAATATTCTCTCAGTCTAGTAACACTCTCTCAGTTTAGTAATATTCTCTCAGTTTAGTAATACTCTCTCAGTTTAGTAATACTCTCTTGGGTTAGTAATATTCTCTCAGTTTAGTAAAACTCTCTCAGTTTAGTAATACTCACTCAGTCTTGTAATACTCTCTCAGCTCTCTCAGTTTAGTAAAACTCTCTCAGTCTAGTAACACTCTCTCAGTTTAGTAACACTTTCTCAGTTTAGTAATACTAACTCAGTTGAGTAATACTCTCTCAGTTTAGTAATATTCTCTCAGTTTAGTAATATTCTCTCAGTTTAATAATACTCTCTCAGTTTAGTAATATTCTCTCAGTTTAGTAATATTCTCTCAGTTTAGTAATATTCTCTCAGTTTAGTAATACTCTCTCGGGTTAGTAATATTCTCTCAGTTTAGTAATATTCTCTCAGGTTAGTAATACTCTCTTGGGTTAGTAATACTCTCTCAGTTTAGTAAAACTCTCTCAGTTTAGTAATACTCTCTCAGTCTTGTAATACTCTCTCAGCTCTCTCAGTTTAGTAATACTCTCCCAGTTTAGTAACACTCTCTCAGTTTAGTAATACTCTCTCAGTCTAGTAACACTCTCTCAGTTTAGTAACACTCTCTCAGTTTAGTAATATTCTCTCAGTTTAGTAATACTCTCTCAGTTTAGTAATACTCTCTGAGTTTAGTAATATTCTCTCAGCTAACTCAGTTTAGTAAAACTCTCTCAGTTTAGTAATACTCTCTCAGTTTAGTAACACTCTCTCAGTTTAGTAATACTCTCTGAGTCTAGTAACACTCTCTCAGTTTAGTTATACTCTCTCAGTTTAGTAAAACTCTCTCAGTTTAGTAATACTCTCTCAGTCTTGTAATACTCTCTCAGCTCTCTCAGTTTAGTAATACTCTCTCAGTTTAGTAACACTCTCTCAGTTTAGTAATACTCTCTCAGTCCAGTAACACTCTCTCAGTTTAGTAACACTCTCTCAGTTTAGTAATATTCTCTCAGTTTAGTAATACTCTCTCAGTTTAGTAATACTCTCTCAGTTTAGTAATATTCTCTCAGCTCTCTCAGTTTAGTAATACTCTCTCGGGTTAGTAATACTCTCTCAGTTTAGTAAAACTCTCTCAGTTTAGTAATACTCTCTCAGTCTTGTAATACTCTATCAGCTTTCTCAGTTTAGTAATACTCTCTCAGTTTAGTAACACTCTCTCAGTTTAGTAATACTCTCTCAGTCTAGTAACACTCTCTCAGTTTAGTAACACTCTCTCAGTTTAGTAATACTCTCTCAGTTGAGTAATACTCTCTCAGTCTAGTAACACTCTCTCAGTTTAGTAACACTCTCTCAGTTTAGTAATACTCTCTCAGTTGAGTAATACTCCCTCAGTTTAGTAATACTCTCTCAGTTTAGTAATACTCTCTCAGTTGAGTAATACTCTCTGAGTCTAGTAACACTCTCTCAGTTTAGTAATACTCTCTCAGTTTAGTAATACTCTCTTGGGTTAGTAATACTCTCTCAGTTTAGTAAAACTCTCTCAGTTTAGTAATACTCTCTCAGTCTTGTAATACTCTCTCAGCTCTCTCAGTTTAGTAATACTCTCTCAGTTTAGTAATATTCTCTCAGTTTAGTAATATTCTCTCAGTTTAGTAATATTCTCTCAGTTTAGTAATATTCTCTCAGTTTAGTAATACTCTCTCGGGTTAGTAATATTCTCTCAGTTTAGTAATATTCTCTCAGATTAGTAATACTCTCTCGGGTTAGTAATATTCTCTCAGTTTAGTAAAACTCTCTCAGTTTAGTAATACTGACTCAGTCTTGTAATACTCTCTCAGCTCTCTCAGTTTAGTAATACTCTCTCAGTCTAGTAACACTCTCTCAGTTTAGTAACACTTTCTCAGTTTAGTAATACTAACTCAGTTGAGTAATACTCTCTCAGTTTAGTAACACTCTCTCAGTTTAGTAATATTCTCTCAGTTTAGTAATACTCTCTCAGTTTAGTAATTTTCTCTCAGTTTAGTAATATTCTCTCAGATCTCTCAGTTTAGTAATATTATCTCAGTCTAGTAAGACTCTCTCAGTTTAGTAATATTCTCTCAGTTTAGTAATACTCTCTCAGTTTAGTAATACTCTCTTGGGTTAGTAATATTCTCTCAGTTTAGTAAAACTCTCTCAGTTTAGTAATACTCACTCAGTCTTGTAATACTCTCTCAGCTCTCTCAGTTTAGTAATACTCTCTCAGTCTAGTAACACTCTCTCAGTTTAGTAACACTTTCTCAGTTTAGTAATACTAACTCAGTTGAGTAATACTCTCTCAGTTTAGTAATACTCTCTCAGTTTAGTAATATTCTCTCAGTTTAGTAATATTCTCTCAGTTTAATAATACTCTCTCAGTTTAGTAATATTCTCTCAGTTTAGTAATATTCTCTCAGTTTAGTAATATTCTCTCAGTTTAGTAATACTCTCTCGGGTTAGTAATACTCTCTCAGTTTAGTAATACTCTCTGAGTCTAGTAATACTCTCTTGGGTTAGTAATACTCTCTCAGTTTAGTAAAACTCTCTGAGTTTAGTAATACTCTCTCAGTCTTGTAATACTCTCTCAGCTCTCTCAGTTTAGTAATACTTTCCCAGTTTAGTAACACTCTCTCAGTTTAGTAATACTCTCTCAGTCTAGTAACACTCTCTCAGTTTAGTAACACTCTCTCAGTTTAGTAATATTCTCTCAGTTTAGTAATACTCTCTCAGTTTAGTAATACTCTCTGAGTTTAGTAATATTCTCTCAGCTAACTCAGTTTAGTAAAACTCTCTCAGTTTAGTAATACTCTCTCAGTCTTGTAATACTCTCTCAGCTCTCTCAGTTTAGTAATACTTTCCCAGTTTAGTAACACTCTCTCAGTTGAGTAATACTCTCTCAGTCTAGTAACACTCTCTCAGTTTAGTAACACTCTCTCAGTTTAGTAATATTCTCTCAGTTTAGTAATACTCTCTCAGTTTAGTAATACTCTCTGAGTTTAGTAATATTCTCTCAGCTAACTCAGTTTAGTAAAACTCTCTCAGTTTAGTAATACTCTCTCAGTCTTGTAATACTCTATCAGATTTCTCAGTTTAGTAATACTCTCTCAGTTTAGTAACACTCTCTCAGTTTAGTAATACTCTCTCAGTTGAGTCATACTCTCTCAGTTTAGTAATACTCACTCAGTCTTGTAATACTCTCTCAGCTCTCTCAGTTTAGTAATACTCTCTCAGTCTAGTAACACTCTCTCAGTTTAGTAACACTTTCTCAGTTTAGTAATACTAACTCAGTTGAGTCATACTCTCTCAGTTTAGTAATACTCTCTCAGTTTAGTAATATTCTCTCAGTTTAGTAATATTCTCTCAGTTTAGTAATATTCTCTCAGTTTAGTAATACTCTCTCGGGTTAGTAATATTCTCTCAGTTTAGTAAAACTCTCTCAGTTTAGTAATATTCTCTCAGCTCTCTCAGTTTAGTAATACTCTCTCAGTTTAGTAATATTCTCTAAGTTTAGTAATATTCTCTCAGTTTAGTGATAATCTCTCAGTTGAGTTATCATCTCTCAGTTTAGTAATACTCTCTCAGTTTAGTAATACTCTCTCAGTTGAGTAATACTCTCTCAGTTGAGTAATACTCTCTCAGTTTTGTAATACTCTCACAGTTGAGTAATAATCTCTCAGTTTAGTAACACTCTCTCAGTTTAGTAATACTCTCTCAGTTGGGTAATACTCTCTCAGTTTTGTAATACTCTCTCAGTTGAGTAATATTCTCTCAGTTTATTAACACTCTCTCAGTTTAGTAATACTCTCTCAGTTGAGTAATACTCTCTCAGTTTAGGAATACTCTCTCAGTTTGGTAATACTCTCTCAGTTGAGTAATACTCTCTCAGTGTTGTTAATACTCTCTCAGTAGTAGTAATATTCTATCAGTTTAGTAATACTCTCTCAGTTTAGTAATACTCTCTCAGTTTAGTAATATTCTCTCAGTTTAGTAATATTCTCTCAGTTTAGTAATATTCTCTCAGTTTAGTAATATTCTCTCAGTTTAGTAATACTCTCTCGGGTTAGTAATATTCTCTCAGTTTAGTAATATTCTCTCAGATTAGTAATACTCTCTCGGGTTAGTAATATTCTCTCAGTTTAGTAAAACTCTCTCAGTTTAGTAATACTCACTCAGTCTTGTAATACTCTCTCAGCTCTCTCAGTTTAGTAATACTCTCTCAGTCTAGTAACACTCTCTCAGTTTAGTAACACTTTCTCAGTTTAGTAATACTAACTCAGTTGAGTAATACTCTCTCAGTTTAGTAACACTCTCTCAGTTTAGTAATATTCTCTCAGTTTAGTAATACTCTCTCAGTTTAGTAATTTTCTCTCAGTTTAGTAATATTCTCTCAGATCTCTCAGTTTAGTAATATTATCTCAGTCTAGTAACACTCTCTCAGTTTAGTAATATTCTCTCAGTTTAGTAATACTCTCTCAGTTTAGTAATACTCTCTTGGGTTAGTAATATTCTCTCAGTTTAGTAAAACTCTCTCAGTTTAGTAATACTCACTCAGTCTTGTAATACTCTCTCAGCTCTCTCAGTTTAGTAAAACTCTCTCAGTCTAGTAACACTCTCTCAGTTTAGTAACACTTTCTCAGTTTAGTAATACTAACTCAGTTGAGTAATACTCTCTCAGTTTAGTAATATTCTCTCAGTTTAGTAATATTCTCTCAGTTTAATAATACTCTCTCAGTTTAGTAATATTCTCTCAGTTTAGTAATATTCTCTCAGTTTAGTAATATTCTCTCAGTTTAGTAATACTCTCTCGGGTTAGTAATATTCTCTCAGTTTAGTAATATTCTCTCAGTTTAGTAATACTCTCTTGGGTTAGTAATACTCTCTCAGTTTAGTAAAACTCTCTCAGTTTAGTAATACTCTCTCAGTCTTGTAATACTCTCTCAGCTCTCTCAGTTTAGTAATACTCTCCCAGTTTAGTAACACTCTCTCAGTTTAGTAATACTCTCTCAGTCTAGTAACACTCTCTCAGTTTAGTAACACTCTCTCAGTTTAGTAATATTCTCTCAGTTTAGTAATACTCTCTCAGTTTAGTAATACTCTCTGAGTTTAGTAATATTCTCTCAGCTAACTCAGTTTAGTAAAACTCTCTCAGTTTAGTAATACTCTCTCAGTTTAGTAACACTCTCTCAGTTTAGTAATACTCTCTGAGTCTAGTAACACTCTCTCAGTTTAGTTATACTCTCTCAGTTTAGTAAAACTCTCTCAGTTTAGTAATACTCTCTCAGTCTTGTAATACTCTCTCAGCTCTCTCAGTTTAGTAATACTCTCTCAGTTTAGTAACACTCTCTCAGTTTAGTAATACTCTCTCAGTCCAGTAACACTCTCTCAGTTTAGTAACACTCTCTCAGTTTAGTAATATTCTCTCAGTTTAGTAATACTCTCTCAGTTTAGTAATACTCTCTCAGTTTAGTAATATTCTCTCAGCTCTCTCAGTTTAGTAATACTCTCTCGGGTTAGTAATACTCTCTCAGTTTAGTAAAACTCTCTCAGTTTAGTAATACTCTCTCAGTCTTGTAATACTCTATCAGCTTTCTCAGTTTAGTAATACTCTCTCAGTTTAGTAACACTCTCTCAGTTTAGTAATACTCTCTCAGTCTAGTAACACTCTCTCAGTTTAGTAACACTCTCTCAGTTTAGTAATACTCTCTCAGTTGAGTAATACTCTCTCAGTCTAGTAACACTCTCTCAGTTTAGTAACACTCTCTCAGTTTAGTAATACTCTCTCAGTTGAGTAATACTCCCTCAGTTTAGTAATACTCTCTCAGTTTAGTAATACTCTCTCAGTTGAGTAATACTCTCTGAGTCTAGTAACACTCTCTCAGTTTAGTAATACTCTCTCAGTTTAGTAATACTCTCTTGGGTTAGTAATACTCTCTCAGTTTAGTAAAACTCTCTCAGTTTAGTAATACTCTCTCAGTCTTGTAATACTCTCTCAGCTCTCTCAGTTTAGTAATACTCTCTCAGTTTAGTAATATTCTCTCAGTTTAGTAATATTCTCTCAGTTTAGTAATATTCTCTCAGTTTAGTAATATTCTCTCAGTTTAGTAATACTCTCTCGGGTTAGTAATATTCTCTCAGTTTAGTAATATTCTCTCAGATTAGTAATACTCTCTCGGGTTAGTAATATTCTCTCAGTTTAGTAAAACTCTCTCAGTTTAGTAATACTGACTCAGTCTTGTAATACTCTCTCAGCTCTCTCAGTTTAGTAATACTCTCTCAGTCTAGTAACACTCTCTCAGTTTAGTAACACTTTCTCAGTTTAGTAATACTAACTCAGTTGAGTAATACTCTCTCAGTTTAGTAATACTCTCTCAGTTTAGTAATATTCTCTCAGTTTAGTAATACTCTCTCAGTTTAGTAATATTCTCTCAGTTTAGTAATATTCTCTCAGATCTCTCAGTTTAGTAATATTATCTCAGTCTAGTAAGACTCTCTCAGTTTAGTAATATTCTCTCAGTTTAGTAATACTCTCTCAGTTTAGTAATACTCTCTTGGGTTAGTAATATTCTCTCAGTTTAGTAAAACTCTCTCAGTTTAGTAATACTCACTCAGTCTTGTAATACTCTCTCAGCTCTCTCAGTTTAGTAATACTCTCTCAGTCTAGTAACACTCTCTCAGTTTAGTAACACTTTCTCAGTTTAGTAATACTAACTCAGTTGAGTAATACTCTCTCAGTTTAGTAATACTCTCTCAGTTTAGTAATATTCTCTCAGTTTAGTAATATTCTCTCAGTTTAGTAATACTCTCTCAGTTTAGTAATATTCTCTCAGTTTAGTAATATTCTCTCAGTTTAGTAATATTCTCTCAGTTTAGTAATACTCTCTCGGGTTAGTAATATTCTCTCAGTTTAGTAATATTCTCTCAGTTTAGTAATACTCTCTTGGGTTAGTAATACTCTCTCAGTTTAGTAAAACTCTCTCAGTTTAGTAATACTCTCTCAGTCTTGTAATACTCTCTCAGCTCTCTCAGTTTAGTAATACTTTCCCAGTTTAGTAACACTCTCTCAGTTTAGTAATACTCTCTCAGTCTAGTAACACTCTCTCAGTTTAGTAACACTCTCTCAGTTTAGTAATATTCTCTCAGTTTAGTAATACTCTCTCAGTTTAGTAATACTCTCTGAGTTTAGTAATATTCTCTCAGCTAACTCAGTTTAGTAAAACTCTCTCAGTTTAGTAATACTCTCTCAGTCTTGTAATACTCTCTCAGCTCTCTCAGTTTAGTAATACTCTCTCAGTTTAGTAACACTCTCTCAGTTGAGTAATACTCTCTCAGTCTAGTAACACTCTCTCAGTTTAGTAACACTCTCTCAGTTTAGTAATATTCTCTCAGTTTAGTAATACTCTCTCAGTTTAGTAATACTCTCTGAGTTTAGTAATATTCTCTCAGCTAACTCAGTTTAGTAAAACTCTCTCAGTTTAGTAATACTCTCTCAGTCTTGTAATACTCTATCAGATTTCTCAGTTTAGTAATACTCTCTCAGTTTAGTAACACTCTCTCAGTTTAGTAATACTCTCTCAGTCTAGTAACACTCTCTCAGTTTAGTAATACTCTCTCAGTTGAGTAATACTCTCTCAGTTTAGTAATACTCTCTCAGTTTAGTAATACTCTCTGTTGAGTAATACTCTCTGAGTCTAGTAACACTCTCTCAGTTTAGTTATACTCTCTCAGTTTAGTAAAACTCTCTCAGTTTAGTAATACTCTCTCAGTCTTGTAATACTCTCTCAGCTCTCTCAGTTTAGTAATACTCTCTCAGTTTAGTAACACTCTCTCAGTTTAGTAATACTCTCTCAGTCCAGTAACACTCTCTCAGTTTAGTAACACTCTCTCAGTTTAGTAATATTCTCTCAGTTTAGTAATACTCTCTCAGTTTAGTAATACTCTCTCAGTTTAGTAATATTCTCTCAGCTCTCTCAGTTTAGTAATACTCTCTCGGGTTAGTAATACTCTCTCAGTTTAGTAAAACTCTCTCAGTTTAGTAATACTCTCTCAGTCTTGTAATACTCTCTCAGTTTAGTAAAACTCTCTCAGTTTAGTAATACTCACTCAGTCTTGTAATACTCTCTCAGCTCTCTCAGTTTAGTAATACTCTCTCAGTCTAGTAACACTCTCTCAGTTTAGTAACACTTTCTCAGTTTAGTAATACTAACTCAGTTGAGTCATACTCTCTCAGTTTAGTAATATTCTCTCAGTTTAGTAATACTCTCTCAGTTTAGTAATACTCTCTCAGTTTAGTAATACTCTCTCAGTTTAGTAATACTCTCTCAGTTTAGTAATACTCTCTCAGTTTAGTCATACTCTCTCAGTTTAGTAATACTCTCTCAGTTTAGTAATATTCTCTCAGTTTAGTAATATTCTCTCAGTTTAGTAATATTCTCTCAGTTTAGTAATACTCTCTCGGGTTAGTAATATTCTCTCAGTTTAGTAAAACTCTCTCAGTTTAGTAATATTCTCTCAGCTCTCTCAGTTTAGTAATACTCTCTCAGTTTAGTAATATTCTCTAAGTTTAGTAATATTCTCTCAGTTTAGTGATAATCTCTCAGTTGAGTTATCATCTCTCAGTTTAGTAATACTCTCTCAGTTTAGTAATACTCTCTCAGTTGAGTAATACTCTCTCAGTTGAGTAATACTCTCTCAGTTTTGTAATACTCTCACAGTTGAGTAATAATCTCTCAGTTTAGTAACACTCTCTCAGTTTAGTAATACTCTCTCAGTTGGGTAATACTCTCTCAGTTTTGTAATACTCTCTCAGTTGAGTAATATTCTCTCAGTTTATTAACACTCTCTCAGTTTAGTAATACTCTCTCAGTTGAGTAATACTCTCTCAGTTTAGGAATACTCTCTCAGTTTGGTAATACTCTCTCAGTTGAGTAATACTCTCTCAGTGTTGTTAATACTCTCTCAGTTGAGTAATATTCTATCAGTTTAGTAATACTCTCTCAGTTTAGTAATACTCTCTCAGTTTAGTAATATTCTCTCAGTTTAGTAATATTCTCTCAGTTTAGTAATATTCTCTCAGTTTAGTAATATTCTCTCAGTTTAGTAATACTCTCTCGGGTTAGTAATATTCTCTCAGTTTAGTAATATTCTCTCAGATTAGTAATACTCTCTCGGGTTAGTAATATTCTCTCAGTTTAGTAAAACTCTCTCAGTTTAGTAATACTAACTCAGTTGAGTAATACTCTCTCAGTTTAGTAACACTCTCTCAGCTCTCTCAGTTTAGTAATACTCTCTCAGTCTAGTAACACTCTCTCAGTTTAGTAACACTTTCTCAGTTTAGTAATACTAACTCAGTTGAGTAATACTCTCTCAGTTTAGTAACACTCTCTCAGTTTAGTAATATTCTCTCAGTTTAGTAATACTCTCTCAGTTTAGTAATTTTCTCTCAGTTTAGTAATATTCTCTCAGATCTCTCAGTTTAGTAATATTATCTCAGTCTAGTAACACTCTCTCAGTTTAGTAATATTCTCTCAGTTTAGTAATACTCTCTCAGTTTAGTAATACTCTCTTGGGTTAGTAATATTCTCTCAGTTTAGTAAAACTCTCTCAGTTTAGTAATACTCACTCAGTCTTGTAATACTCTCTCAGCTCTCTCAGTTTAGTAATACTCTCTCAGTCTAGTAACACTCTCTCAGTTTAGTAACACTTTCTCAGTTTAGTAATACTAACTCAGTTGAGTAATACTCTCTCAGTTTAGTAATACTCTCTCAGTTTAGTAATACTCTCTCAGTTTAATAATACTCTCTCAGTTTAGTAATATTCTCTCAGTTTAGTAATATTCTCTCAGTTTAGTAATATTCTCTCAGTTTAGTAATACTCTCTCGGGTTAGTAATATTCTCTCAGTTTAGTAATATTCTCTCAGTTTAGTAATACTCTCTTGGGTTAGTAATACTCTCTCAGTTTAGTAAAACTCTCTCAGTTTAGTAATACTCTCTCAGTCTTGTAATACTCTCTCAGCTCTCTCAGTTTAGTAATACTCTCCCAGTTTAGTAACACTCTCTCAGTTTAGTAATACTCTCTCAGTCTAGTAACACTCTCTCAGTTTAGTAACACTCTCTCAGTTTAGTAATATTCTCTCAGTTTAGTAATACTCTCTCAGTTTAGTAATACTCTCTGAGTTTAGTAATATTCTCTCAGCTAACTCAGTTTAGTAAAACTCTCTCAGTTTAGTAATACTCTCTCAGTTTAGTAACACTCTCTCAGTTTAGTAATACTCTCTGAGTCTAGTAACACTCTCTCAGTTTAGTTATACTCTCTCAGTTTAGTAAAACTCTCTCAGTTTAGTAATACTCTCTCAGTCTTGTAATACTCTCTCAGCTCTCTCAGTTTAGTAATACTCTCTCAGTTTAGTAACACTCTCTCAGTTTAGTAATACTCTCTCAGTCCAGTAACACTCTCTCAGTTTAGTAACACTCTCTCAGTTTAGTAATATTCTCTCAGTTTAGTAATACTCTCTCAGTTTAGTAATACTCTCTCAGTTTAGTAATATTCTCTCAGCTCTCTCAGTTTAGTAATACTCTCTCGGGTTAGTAATACTCTCTCAGTTTAGTAAAACTCTCTCAGTTTAGTAATACTCTCTCAGTCTTGTAATACTCTATCAGCTTTCTCAGTTTAGTAATACTCTCTCAGTTTAGTAACACTCTCTCAGTTTAGTAATACTCTCTCAGTCTAGTAACACTCTCTCAGTTTAGTAACACTCTCTCAGTTTAGTAATACTCTCTCAGTTGAGTAATACTCTCTCAGTCTAGTAACACTCTCTCAGTTTAGTAACACTCTCTCAGTTTAGTAATACTCTCTCAGTTGAGTAATACTCCCTCAGTTTAGTAATACTCTCTCAGTTTAGTAATACTCTCTCAGTTGAGTAATACTCTCTGAGTCTAGTAACACTCTCTCAGTTTAGTAATACTCTCTCAGTTTAGTAATACTCTCTTGGGTTAGTAATACTCTCTCAGTTTAGTAAAACTCTCTCAGTTTAGTAATACTCTCTCAGTCTTGTAATACTCTCTCAGCTCTCTCAGTTTAGTAATACTCTCTCAGTTTAGTAACACTCTCTAAGTTTAGTAATACTCTCTCAGTCTAGTAACACTCTCTCAGTTTAGTAACACTCTCTCAGTTTAGTAATATTCTCTCAGTTTAGTAATACTCCCTCAGTTCAGTAATACTCTCTCAGTTTAGTAATATTCTCTCAGCTCTCTCAGTTTAGTAATACTCTCTCGGGTTAGTAATACTCTCTCAGTTTAGTAAAACTCTCTCAGTTTAGTAATACTCTCTCAGTCTTGTAATACTCTATCAGCTTTCTCAGTTTAGTAATACTCTCTCAGTTTAGTAACACTCTCTCAGTTTAGTAATACTCTCTCAGTCTAGTAACACTCTCTCAGTTTAGTAACACTCTCTCAGTTTAGTAATACTCTCTTGGGTTAGTAATATTCTCTAAGTTTAGTAACACTATCTCAGTTTAGTAATACTCTCTCCTTTGAGTAATATTCTATCAGTTTAGTAATACTCTCTCAGTCTTGTAACACTCTCTCAGTTGAGTAATATTCTCTGTTTAGTAACACTCTCTCAGTTTAGTAATACTCTCTCAGTTTAGTAATACTCTCTCAGTTTAGTAATACTCTCTCAGTTGAGTAATATTCTCTCGGTTGAGTAATACTCTCTGAGTCTAGTAACACTCTCTCAGTTTAGTAAAACTGTCTCAGTTTAGTAATACTCTCTCAGTTGAGTAATATTCTCTCAGTTTAGTAATATTCTCTCAGTTTAGTAATATTCTCTCAGTTTAGTAATACTCTCTCGGGTTAGTAATATTCTCTCAGTTTAGTAATATTCTCTCAGATTAGTAATACTCTCTCGGGTTAGTAATATTCTCTCAGTTTAGTAAAACTCTCTCAGTTGAGTAATACTCTCTCAGTTTAGTAATACTCTCTTGGGTTAGTAATACTCTCTCAGTTTAGTAAAACTCTCTCAGTTTAGTAATACTCTCTCAGTCTTGTAATACTCTCTCAGCTCTCTCAGTTTAGTAATACTCTCTCAGTTTAGTAACACTCTCTAAGTTTAGTAATACTCTCTCAGTCTAGTAACACTCTCTCAGTTTAGTAACACTCTCTCAGTTTAGTAATATTCTCTCAGTTTAGTAATACTCCCTCAGTTTAGTAATACTCTCTCAGTTTAGTAATATTCTCTCAGCTCTCTCAGTTTAGTAATACTCTCTCGGGTTAGTAATACTCTCTCAGTTTAGTAAAACTCTCTCAGTTTAGTAATACTCTCTCAGTCTTGTAATACTCTATCAGCTTTCTCAGTTTAGTAATACTCTCTCAGTTTAGTAACACTCTCTCAGTTTAGTAATACTCTCTCAGTCTAGTAACACTCTCTCAGTTTAGTAACACTCTCTCAGTTTAGTAATACTCTCTTGGGTTAGTAATATTCTCTCAGTTTAGTAACACTCTCTCAGTTTAGTAATACTCTCTCAGTTTAGTAATACTCTCTCAGTTTAGTAATACTCTCTCAGTCTTGTAACACTCTCTCAGTTGAGTAATATTCTCTGTTTAGTAACACTCTCTCAGTTTAGTAATACTCTCTCAGTTTAGTAATACTCTCTCAGTTTAGTAATACTCTCTCAGTTGAGTAATATTCTCTCGGTTGAGTAATACTCTCTGAGTCTAGTAACACTCTCTCAGTTTAGTAAAACTGTCTCAGTTTAGTAATACTCTCTCAGTTGAGTAATATTCTCTCAGTTTAGTAATATTCTCTCAGTTTAGTAATATTCTCTCAGTTTAGTAATACTCTCTCGGGTTAGTAATATTCTCTCAGTTTAGTAATATTCTCTCAGATTAGTAATACTCTCTCGGGTTAGTAATATTCTCTCAGTTTAGTAAAACTCTCTCAGTTTAGTAATACTAACTCAGTTGAGTCATACTCTCTCAGTTTAGTAATATTCTCTCAGTTTAGTAATATTCTCTCAGTTTAGTAACACTCTCTCAGTTTAGTAATACTCTCTCAGCTCTCTCAGTTTAGTAATACTCTCTCAGTTTAGTAACACTCTCTCAGTTTAGTAATACTCTCTCAGTCTAGTAACACTCTCTCAGTTTAGTAACACTCTCTCAGTTTAGTAATACTCTCTCAGTTGAGTAATACTCTCTCAGTTTAGTAATACTCTCTCAGTTTAGTAATACTCTCTCAGTTTAGTAATACTCTCTCAGTTGAGTAATACTCTCTGAGTCTAGTAACACTCTCTCAGTTTAGTAATACTCTCTCAGTTTAGTAATACTCTCTTTGGTTAGTAATACTCTCTCAGTTGAGTAATATTCTCTCAGTTTAGTAACACTCTCTCAGTTTAGTAATACTCTCTCAGTTTAGTAACACTCTCTCAGTTTAGTAACACTCTCTCAGTTTAGTAACACTCTCTCAGTTTAGTAATACTAACTCAGTTGAGTAATACTCTCTCAGTTTAGTAATACTCTCTCAATTTAGTAATATTCTCTCAGTTTAGTAATATTCTCTCAGTTTAGTAATACTCTCTCAGTTTAGCAATATTCTCTCAGTTTAGTAATATTCTCTCAGTTTAGTAATATTCTCTCAGTTTAGTAATACTCTCTCGGGTTAGTAATATTCTCTCAGTTTAGTAATATTCTCTCAGATTAGTAATACTCTCTCGGGTTAGTAATATTCTCTCAGTTTAGTAAAACTCTCTCAGTTTAGTAATACTAACTCAGTTGAGTCATACTCTCTCAGTTTAGTAATATTCTCTCAGTTTAGTAATATTCTCTCAGTTTAGTAATACTCTCTCGGGTTAGTAATATTCTCTCAGTTTAGTAAAACTCTCTCAGTTTAGTAATATTCTCTCAGCTCTCTCAGTTTAGTAATACTCTCTCAGTTTAGTAATATTCTCTAAGTTTAGTAATACTCTCTCAGTTTAGTAATATTCTCTCAGTTTAGTAATACTCTCTCAGTTTAGTAATATTCTGTCAGTTTAGTAATATTCTCTCAGTTTAGTAATATTCTCTCAGTTTAGTAATACTCTCTCGGGTTAGTAATATTCTCTCAGTTTAGTAAAACTCTCTCATTTTAGTAATACTCACTCAGTCTTGTAATACTCTCTCAGCTCTCTCAGTTTAGTAATACTCTCTCAGTCTAGTAACACTCTCTCAGTTTAGTAACACTTTCTCAGTTTAGTAATACTAACTCAGTTTAGTAATACTCTCTCAGTTTAGTAATACTCTCTCAGTTTAGTAATATTCTCTCACTTTAGTAATATTCTCTCAGTTTAGTAATACTCTCTCAGTTTAGTAATATTCTCTCAGTTTAGTAATATTCTCTCAGTTTAGTAATATTCTCTCAGTTTAGTAATATTCTCTCAGTTTAGTAAAACTCTCTCAGTTTAGTAATACTCTCTCAGCTGAGTAATACTCTCTCAGTTGAGTAATACTCTCTCAGTTTAGTAATACTCTCTCAGTTGAGTAATACTCTCTCAGTTTAGTAACACTCTCTCAGTTTAGTAATACTCTCTCAGTTGGGTAATACTCTCTCAGTTTTGTAATACTCTCTCAGTTGAGTAATATTATCTCAGTTTATTAATACTCTCTCAGTTTAGTAATACTCTCTCAGTTTAGTAATACTCTCTCAGTTTAGTAATACTCTCTCAGTTTGGTAATACTCTCTCAGTTGAGTAATATTCTCTCAGTTTAGTAATACTCTCTCAGTTTAGTAATACTCTCTCAGTTGAGTAATATTCTCTCAGTTTAGTAATATTCTCTCAGCTCTATCAGTTTAGTAATACTCTCTCAGTTTAGTAATATTCTCTCAGTTTAGTAATACTCTCTCAGTTGAGTAATATTCTCTCAGTTTAGTAATACTCTCTCAGTTTAGTAATACTCTCTCAGTTGAGTAATATTCTCTCAGTTTAGTAATATTCTCTCAGCTCTATCAGTTTAGTAATACTCTCTCAGTTTAGTAATATTCTCTCAGTTTAGTAATATTCTCTCAGTTTAGTAATACTCTCTCGGGTTAGTAATATTCTCTCAGTTTAGTAAAACTCTCTCATTTTAGTAATACTCACTCAGTCTTGTAATACTCTCTCAGCTCTCTCAGTTTAGTAATACTCTCTCAGTCTAGTAACACTCTCTCAGTTTAGTAACACTTTCTCAGTTTAGTAATACTAACTCAGTTGAGTAATACTCTCTCAGTTTAGTAATACTCTCTCAGTTTAGTAATATTCTCTCACTTTAGTAATTTTCTCTCAGTTTAGTAATACTCTCTCAGTTTAGTAATATTCTCTCAGTTTAGTAATATTCTCTCAGTTTAATAATACTCTCTCGGGTTAGTAATATTCTCTCAGTTTAGTAAAACTCTCTCAGTTTAGTAATACTCTCTCAGCTGAGTAATACTCTCTCAGTTGAGTAATACTCTCTCAGTTTTGTAATACTCTCACAGTTGAGTAATAATCTCTCAGTTTAGTAACACTCTCTCAGTTTAGTAATACTCTCTCAGTTGGGTAATACTCTCTCAGTTTTGTAATACTCTCTCAGTTGAGTAATATTATCTCAGTTTATTAATACTCTCTCAGTTTAGTAATACTCTCTCAGTTTAGTAATACTCTCTCAGTTTAGTAATACTCTCTCAGTTTGGTAATACTCTCTCAGTTGAGTAATATTCTCTCAGTTTAGTAATACTCTCTCAGTTTAGTAATACTCTCTCAGTTGAGTAATATTCTCTCAGTTTAGTAATATTCTCTCAGCTCTATCAGTTTAGTAATACTCTCTCAGTTTAGTAATATTCTCTCAGTTTAGTAATACTCTCTCAGTTTAGTAATGTTCTCTCAGTTTAATAATATTCTCACAGTTTAGTAATATTCTCTCAGTTTAGTAATATTCTCTCAGTTTAGTAATACTCTCTCGGGTTAGTAATGTTCTCTCAGTTTAGTAATATTCTCTCAGATTAGTAATACTCTCTCGGGTTAGTAATATTCTCTCAGTTTAGTAAAACTCTCTCAGTTTAGTAATACTAACTCAGTTGAGTCATACTCTCTCAGTTTAGTAATATTCTCTCAGTTTAGTAATATTCTCTCAGTTTAGTAATACTCTCTCGGGTTAGTAATATTCTCTCAGTTTAGTAAAACTCTCTCAGTTTAGTAATATTCTCTCAGCTCTCTCAGTTTAGTAATACTCTCTCAGTTTAGTAATATTCTCTAAGTTTAGTAATACTCTCTCAGTTTAGTAATATTCTCTCAGTTTAGTAATACTCTCTCAGTTTAGTAATATTCTGTCAGTTTAGTAATATTCTCTCAGTTTAGTAATATTCTCTCAGTTTAGTAATACTCTCTCGGGTTAGTAATATTCTCTCAGTTTAGTAAAACTCTCTCAGTTTAGTAATACTCACTCAGTCTTGTAATACTCTCTCAGCTCTCTCAGTTTAGTAATACTCTCTCAGTTTAGTAATACTCTCTCAGTTTAGTAATACTCTCTCAGTTTAGTAATATTCTCTCAGTTTAGTAATACTCTCTCAGTTTAGTAATACTCTCTCAGTTTAGTAATATTCTCTCACTTTAGTAATATTCTCTCAGTTTAGTAATACTCTCTCAGTTTAGTAATATTCTCTCAGTTTAGTAATATTCTCTCAGTTTAATAATACTCTCTCGGGTTAGTAATATTCTCTCAGTTTAGTAAAACTCTCTCAGTTTAGTAATACTCTCTCAGCTGAGTAATACTCTCTCAGTTGAGTAATACTCTCTCAGTTTTGTAATACTCTCACAGTTGAGTAATAATCTCTCAGTTTAGTAACACTCTCTCAGTTTAGTAATACTCTCTCAGTTGGGTAATACTCTCTCAGTTTTGTAATACTCTCTCAGTTGAGTAATATTATCTCAGTTTATTAATACTCTCTCAGTTTAGTAATACTCTCTCAGTTTAGTAATACTCTCTCAGTTTGGTAATACTCTCTCAGTTGAGTAATATTCTCTCAGTTTAGTAATACTCTCTCAGTTTAGTAATACTCTCTCAGTTTAGTAATACTCTCTCAGTTGAGTAATATTCTCTCAGTTTAGTAATATTCTCTCAGCTCTATCAGTTTAGTAATACTCTCTCAGTTTAGTAATATTCTCTCAGTTTAGTAATACTCTCTCAGTTTAGTAATGTTCTCTCAGTTTAATAATATTCTCACAGTTTAGTAATATTCTCTCAGTTTAGTAATATTCTCTCAGTTTAGTAATACTCTCTCGGGTTAGTAATGTTCTCTCAGTTTAGTAATATTCTCTCAGATTAGTAATACTCTCTCGGGTTAGTAATATTCTCTCAGTTTAGTAAAACTCTCTCAGTTTAGTAATACTAACTCAGTTGAGTCATACTCTCTCAGTTTAGTAATATTCTCTCAGTTTAGTAATATTCTCTCAGATTAGTAATACTCTCTCGGGTTAGTAATATTCTCTCAGTTTAGTAAAACTCTCTCAGTTTAGTAATACTCACTCAGTCTTGTAATACTCTCTCAGCTCTCTCAGTTTAGTAATACTCTCTCAGTCTAGTAACACTCTCTCAGTTTAGTAACACTTTCTCAGTTTAGTAATACTAACTCAGTTGAGTCATACTCTCTCAGTTTAGTAATACTCTCTCAGTTTAGTAATATTCTCTCAGTTTAGTAATATTCTCTCATTTTAGTAATATTCTCTCAGTTTAGTAATACTCTCTCGGGTTAGTAATATTCTCTCAGTTTAGTAAAACTCTCTCAGTTTAGTAATATTCTCTCAGCTCTCTCAGTTTAGTAATACTCTCTCAGTTTAGTAATACTCTCTCAGTTTAGTAATATTCTCTCAGTTTAGTGATAATCTCTCAGTTGAGTTATCATCTCTCAGTTTAGTAATACTCTCTCAGTTTAGTAATACTCTCTCAGTTGAGTAATACTCTCTCAGTTGAGTAATACTCTCTCAGTTTTGTAATACTCTCACAGTTGAGTAATAATCTCTCAGTTTAGTAACACTCTCTCAGTTTAGTAATACTCTCTCAGTTGGGTAATACTCTCTCAGTTGGGTAATACTCTCTCAGTTTTGTAATACTCTCTCAGTTGAGTAATATTCTCTCAGTTTATTAACACTCTCTCAGTTTAGTAATACTCTCTCAGTTGAGTAATACTCTCTCAGTTTAGGAATACTCTCTCAGTTTGGTAATACTCTCTCAGTTGAGTAATACTCTCTCAGTGTTGTTAATACTCTCTCAGTTGAGTAATATTCTCTCAGTTTAGTAATACTCTCTCAGTTTAGTAATACTCTCTCAGTTTAGTAATATTCTCTCAGTTTAGTAATATTCTCTCAGTTTAGTAATATTCTCTCAGTTTAGTAATATTCTCTCAGTTTAGTAATACTCTCTCGGGTTAGTAATATTCTCTCAGTTTAGTAATATTCTCTCAGATTAGTAATACTCTCTCGGGTTAGTAATATTCTCTCAGTTTAGTAAAACTCTCTCAGTTTAGTAATACTGACTCAGTCTTGTAATACTCTCTCAGCTCTCTCAGTTTAGTAATACTCTCTCAGTCTAGTAACACTCTCTCAGTTTAGTAACACTTTCTCAGTTTAGTAATACTAACTCAGTTGAGTAATACTCTCTCAGTTTAGTAACACTCTCTCAGTTTAGTAATATTCTCTCAGTTTAGTAATACTCTCTCAGTTTAGTAATTTTCTCTCAGTTTAGTAATATTCTCTCAGATCTCTCAGTTTAGTAATATTATCTCAGTCTAGTAACACTCTCTCAGTTTAGTAATATTCTCTCAGTTTAGTAATACTCTCTCAGTTTAGTAATACTCTCTTGGGTTAGTAATATTCTCTCAGTTTAGTAAAACTCTCTCAGTTTAGTAATACTCACTCAGTCTTGTAATACTCTCTCAGCTCTCTCAGTTTAGTAATACTCTCTCAGTCTAGTAACACTCTCTCAGTTTAGTAACACTTTCTCAGTTTAGTAATACTAACTCAGTTGAGTAATACTCTCAGTTTAGTAATACTCTCTCAGTTTAGTAATATTCTCTCAGTTTAATAATACTCTCTCAGTTTAGTAATATCCTCTCAGTTTAGTAATATTCTCTCAGTTTAGTAATATTCTCTCAGTTTAGTAATACTCTCTCGGGTTAGTAATATTCTCTCAGTTTAGTAATATTCTCTCAGTTTAGTAATACTCTCTTGGGTTAGTAATACTCTCTCAGTTTAGTAAAACTCTCTCAGTTTAGTAATACTCTCTCAGTCTTGTAATACTCTCTCAGCTCTCTCAGTTTAGTAATACTCTCCCAGTTTAGTAACACTCTCTCAGTTTAGTAATACTCTCTCAGTCTAGTAACACTCTCTCAGTTTAGTAACACTCTCTCAGTTTAGTAATATTCTCTCAGTTTAGTAATACTCTCTCAGTTTAGTAATACTCTCTGAGTTTAATAATATTCTCTCAGCTAACTCAGTTTAGTAATACTCTCTCGGGTTAGTAATACTCTCTCAGTTTAGTAAAACTCTCTCAGTTTAGTAATACTCTCTCAGTCTTGTAATACTCTATCAGATTTCTCAGTTTAGTAATACTCTCTCAGTTTAGTAACACTCTCTCAGTTTAGTAATACTCTCTCAGTCTAGTAACACTCTCTCAGTTTAGTAATACTCTCTCAGTTGAGTAATACTCTCTCAGTTTAGTAATACTCTCTCAGTTGAGTAATACTCTCTGAGTCTAGTAACACTCTCTCAGTTTAGTTATACTCTCTCAGTTTAGTAAAACACTCTCTCAGTTTAGTAATACTCTCTCAGTCTTGTAATACTCTCTCAGCTCTCTCAGTTTAGTAATACTCTCTCAGTTTAGTAACACTCTCTCAGTTTAGTAATACTCTCTCAGTCCAGTAACACTCTCTCAGTTTAGTAACACTCTCTCAGTTTAGTAATATTCTCTCAGTTTAGTAATACTCTCTCAGTTTAGTAATACTCTCTCAGTTTAGTAATATTCTCTCAGCTCTCTCAGTTTAGTAATACTCTCTCGGGTTAGTAATACTCTCTCAGTTTAGTAAAACTCTCTCAGTTTAGTAATACTCTCTCAGTCTTGTAATACTCTATCAGCTTTCTCAGTTTAGTAATACTCTCTCAGTTTAGTAACACTCTCTCAGTTTAGTAATACTCTCTCAGTCTAGTAACACTCTCTCAGTTTAGTAACACTCTCAGTTTAGTAATACTCTCTCAGTTGAGTAATACTCTCTCAGTTTAGTAATACTCTCTCAGTTTAGTAATACTCTCTCAGTTGAGTAATACTCTCTGAGTCTAGTAACACTCTCTCAGTTTAGTAATATTCTCTCAGTTTAGTAATATTCTCTCAGTTTAATAATACTCTCTCAGTTTAGTAATATTCTCTCAGTTTAGTAATATTCTCTCAGTTTAGTAATATTCTCTCAGTTTAGTAATACTCTCTCGGGTTAGTAATATTCTCTCAGTTTAGTAATATTCTCTCAGTTTAGTAATACTCTCTTGGGTTAGTAATACTCTCTCAGTTTAGTAAAACTCTCTCAGTTTAGTAATACTCTCTCAGTCTTGTAATACTCTCTCAGCTCTCTCAGTTTAGTAATACTCTCCCAGTTTAGTAACACTCTCTCAGTTTAGTAATACTCTCTCAGTCTAGTAATATTCTCTCAGTTTAGTAATACTCTCTCAGTTTAGTAATACTCTCTCAGTTTAGTAATACTCTCTCAGTTTAGTAATACTCTCTGAGTTTAGTAATATTCTCTCAGCTAACTCAGTTTAGTAATACTCTCTCGGGTTAGTAATACTCTCTCAGTTTAGTAAAACTCTCTCAGTTTAGTAATACTCTCTCAGTCTTGTAATACTCTATCAGATTTCTCAGTTTAGTAATACTCTCTCAGTTTAGTAACACTCTCTCAGTTTAGTAATACTCTCTCAGTCTAGTAACACTCTCTCAGTTTAGTAATACTCTCTCAGTTGAGTAATACTCTCTCAGTTTAGTAATACTCTCTCAGTTGAGTAATACTCTCTGAGTCTAGTAAAACTCTCTCAGTTTAGTAATACTCACTCAGTCTTGTAATACTCTCTCAGCTCTCTCAGTTTAGTAATACTCTCTCAGTCTAGTAACACTCTCTCAGTTTAGTAACACTTTCTCAGTTTAGTAATACTAACTCAGTTGAGTAATACTCTCAGTTTAGTAATACTCTCTCAGTTTAGTAATATTCTCTCAGTTTAATAATACTCTCTCAGTTTAGTAATATTCTCTCAGTTTAGTAATATTCTCTCAGTTTAGTAATATTCTCTCAGTTTAGTAATACTCTCTCAGTTTAGTAATATTCTCTCAGTTTAGTAATACTCTCTTGGGTTAGTAATACTCTCTTGGGTTAGTAATACTCTCTCAGTTTAGTAAAACTCTCTCAGTTTAGTAATACTCTCTCAGTCTTGTAATACTCTCTCAGCTCTCTCAGTTTAGTAATACTCTCCCAGTTTAGTAACACTCTCTCAGTTTAGTAATACTCTCTCAGTCTAGTAACACTCTCTCAGTTTAGTAACACTCTCTCAGTTTAGTAATATTCTCTCAGTTTAGTAATACTCTCTCAGTTTAGTAATACTCTCTGAGTTTAGTAATATTCTCTCAGCTAACTCAGTTTAGTAATACTCTCTCGGGTTAGTAATACTCTCTCAGTTTAGTAAAACTCTCTCAGTTTAGTAATACTCTCTCAGTCTTGTAATACTCTATCAGATTTCTCAGTTTAGTAATACTCTCTCAGTTTAGTAACACTCTCTCAGTTTAGTAATACTCTCTCAGTCTAGTAACACTCTCTCAGTTTAGTAATACTCTCTCAGTTGAGTAATACTCTCTCAGTTTAGTAATACTCTCTCAGTTGAGTAATACTCTCTGAGTCTAGTAACACTCTCTCAGTTTAGTTATACTCTCTCAGTTTAGTAAAACACTCTCAGTTTAGTAATACTCTCTCAGTCTTGTAATACTCTCTCAGCTCTCTCAGTTTAGTAATACTCTCTCAGTTTAGTAACACTCTCTCAGTTTAGTAATACTCTCTCAGTCCAGTAACACTCTCTCAGTTTAGTAACACTCTCTCAGTTTAGTAATATTCTCTCAGTTTAGTAATACTCTCTCAGTTTAGTAATACTCTCTCAGTTTAGTAATATTCTCTCAGCTCTCTCAGTTTAGTAATACTCTCTCGGGTTAGTAATACTCTCTCAGTTTAGTAAAACTCTCTCAGTTTAGTAATACTCTCTCAGTCTTGTAATACTCTATCAGCTTTCTCAGTTTAGTAATACTCTCTCAGTTTAATAACACTCTCTCAGTTTAGTAATACTCTCTCAGTCTAGTAACACTCTCTCAGTTTAGTAACACTCTCTCAGTTTAGTAATACTCTCTCAGTTGAGTAATACTCTCTCAGTTTAGTAATACTCTCTCAGTTTAGTAATACTCTCTCAGTTGAGTAATACTCTCTGAGTCTAGTAACACTCTCTCAGTTTAGTAATATTCTCTCAGTTTAGTAATATTCTCTCAGTTTAATAATACTCTCTCAGTTTAGTAATATTCTCTCAGTTTAGTAATATTCTCTCAGTTTAGTAATATTCTCTCAGTTTAGTAATACTCTCTCGGGTTAGTAATATTCTCTCAGTTTAGTAATATTCTCTCAGTTTAGTAATACTCTCTTGGGTTAGTAATACTCTCTCAGTTTAGTAAAACTCTCAGTTTAGTAATACTCTCTCAGTCTTGTAATACTCTCTCAGCTCTCTCAGTTTAGTAATACTCTCCCAGTTTAGTAACACTCTCTCAGTTTAGTAATACTCTCTCAGTCTAGTAACACTCTCTCAGTTTAGTAATATTCTCTCAGTTTAGTAATACTCTCTCAGTTTAGTAATACTCTCTGAGTTTAGTAATATTCTCTCAGCTAACTCAGTTTAGTAATACTCTCTCGGGTTAGTAATACTCTCTCAGTTTAGTAAAACTCTCTCAGTTTAGTAATACTCTCTCAGTCTTGTAATACTCTATCAGATTTCTCAGTTTAGTAATACTCTCTCAGTTTAGTAACACTCTCTCAGTTTAGTAATACTCTCTCAGTCTAGTAACACTCTCTCAGTTTAGTAATACTCTCTCAGTTGAGTAATACTCTCTCAGTTTAGTAATACTCTCTCAGTTGAGTAATACTCTCTGAGTCTAGTAACACTCTCTCAGTTTAGTTATACTCTCTCAGTTTAGTAAAACACTCTCAGTTTAGTAATACTCTCTCAGTCTTGTAATACTCTCTCAGCTCTCTCAGTTTAGTAATACTCTCTCAGTTTAGTAACACTCTCTCAGTTTAGTAATACTCTCTCAGTTTAGTAATACTCTCTCAGTTTAGTAATACTCTCTCAGTTTAGTAATATTCTCTCAGCTCTCTCAGTTTAGTAATACTCTCTCGGGTTAGTAATACTCTCTCAGTTTAGTAAAACTCTCTCAGTTTAGTAATACTCTCTCAGTCTTGTAATACTCTATCAGCTTTCTCAGTTTAGTAATACTCTCTCAGTTTAGTAACACTCTCTCAGTTTAGTAATACTCTCTCAGTCTAGTAACACTCTCTCAGTTTAGTAACACTCTCTCAGTTTAGTAATACTCTCTCAGTTGAGTAATACTCTCTCAGTTTAGTAATACTCTCTCAGTTTAGTAATACTCTCTCAGTTGAGTAATACTCTCTGAGTCTAGTAACACTCTCTCAGTTTAGTAATACTCTCTCAGTTTAGTGATACTCTCTTGGGTTAGTAATACTCTCTCAGTTTAGTAAAACTCTCTCAGTTTAGTAATACTCTCTCAGTCTTGTAATACTCTCTCAGCTCTCTCAGTTTAGTAATACTCTCTCAGTTTAGTAACACTCTCTAAGTTTAGTAATACTCTCTCAGTCTAGTAACACTCTCTCAGTTGAGTAATACTCTCTCAGTTGAGTAATACTCTCTCAGTTTTGTAATACTCTCACAGTTGAGTAATAATCTCTCAGTTTAGTAACACTCTCTCAGTTTAGTAATACTCTCTCAGTTGGGTAATACTCTCTCAGTTTTGTAATACTCTCTCAGTCTAGTAACACTCTCTCAGTTTAGTAATACTCTCTCAGTTGAGTAATACTCTCTCAGTTTAGTAATACTCTCTCAGTTGAGTAATACTCTCTGAGTCTAGTAACACTCTCTCAGTTTAGTTATACTCTCTCAGTTTAGTAAAACACTCTCAGTTTAGTAATACTCTCTCAGTCTTGTAATACTCTCTCAGCTCTCTCAGTTTAGTAATACTCTCTCAGTTTAGTAACACTCTCTCAGTTTAGTAATACTCTCTCAGTTTAGTAATACTCTCTCAGTTTAGTAATACTCTCTCAGTTTAGTAATATTCTCTCAGCTCTCTCAGTTTAGTAATACTCTCTCGGGTTAGTAATACTCTCTCAGTTTAGTAAAACTCTCTCAGTTTAGTAATACTCTCTCAGTCTTGTAATACTCTATCAGCTTTCTCAGTTTAGTAATACTCTCTCAGTTTAGTAACACTCTCTCAGTTTAGTAATACTCTCTCAGTCTAGTAACACTCTCTCAGTTTAGTAACACTCTCTCAGTTTAGTAATACTCTCTCAGTTGAGTAATACTCTCTCAGTTTAGTAATACTCTCTCAGTTTAGTAATATTCTCTCAGTTTAGTAATACTCTCTCGGGTTAGTAATATTCTCTCAGTTTAGTAATATTCTCTCAGTTTAGTAATACTCTCTTGGGTTAGTAATACTCTCTCAGTTTAGTAAAACTCTCTCAGTTTAGTAATACTCTCTCAGTCTTGTAATACTCTCTCAGCTCTCTCAGTTTAGTAATACTCTCCCAGTTTAGTAACACTCTCTCAGTTTAGTAATACTCTCTCAGTCTAGTAACACTCTCTCAGTTTAGTAACACTCTCTCAGTTTAGTAATATTCTCTCAGTTTAGTAATACTCTCTCAGTTTAGTAATACTCTCTGAGTTTAGTAATATTCTCTCAGCTAACTCAGTTTAGTAATACTCTCTCGGGTTAGTAATACTCTCTCAGTTTAGTAAAACTCTCTCAGTTTAGTAATACTCTCTCAGTCTTGTAATACTCTATCAGATTTCTCAGTTTAGTAATACTCTCTCAGTTTAGTAACACTCTCTCAGTTTAGTAATACTCTCTCAGTCTAGTAACACTCTCTCAGTTTAGTAATACTCTCTCAGTTGAGTAATACTCTCTCAGTTTAGTAATACTCTCTCAGTTGAGTAATACTCTCTGAGTCTAGTAACACTCTCTCAGTTTAGTTATACTCTCTCAGTTTAGTAAAACACTCTCAGTTTAGTAATACTCTCTCAGTCTTGTAATACTCTCTCAGCTCTCTCAGTTTAGTAATACTCTCTCAGTTTAGTAACACTCTCTCAGTTTAGTAATACTCTCTCAGTCCAGTAACACTCTCTCAGTTTAGTAACACTCTCTCAGTTTAGTAATATTCTCTCAGTTTAGTAATACTCTCTCAGTTTAGTAATACTCTCTCAGTTTAGTAATATTCTCTCAGCTCTCTCAGTTTAGTAATACTCTCTCGGGTTAGTAATACTCTCTCAGTTTAGTAAAACTCTCTCAGTTTAGTAATACTCTCTCAGTCTTGTAATACTCTATCAGCTTTCTCAGTTTAGTAATACTCTCTCAGTTTAATAACACTCTCTCAGTTTAGTAATACTCTCTCAGTCTAGTAACACTCTCTCAGTTTAGTAACACTCTCTCAGTTTAGTAATACTCTCTCAGTTGAGTAATACTCTCTCAGTTTAGTAATACTCTCTCAGTTTAGTAATACTCTCTCAGTTGAGTAATACTCTCTGAGTCTAGTAACACTCTCTCAGTTTAGTAATATTCTCTCAGTTTAGTAATATTCTCTCAGTTTAATAATACTCTCTCAGTTTAGTAATATTCTCTCAGTTTAGTAATATTCTCTCAGTTTAGTAATATTCTCTCAGTTTAGTAATACTCTCTCGGGTTAGTAATATTCTCTCAGTTTAGTAATATTCTCTCAGTTTAGTAATACTCTCTTGGGTTAGTAATACTCTCTCAGTTTAGTAAAACTCTCTCAGTTTAGTAATACTCTCTCAGTCTTGTAATACTCTCTCAGCTCTCTCAGTTTAGTAATACTCTCCCAGTTTAGTAACACTCTCTCAGTTTAGTAATACTCTCTCAGTCTAGTAACACTCTCTCAGTTTAGTAACACTCTCTCAGTTTAGTAACACTCTCTCAGTTTAGTAATACTCTCTCAGTTTAGTAATACTCTCTGAGTTTAGTAATATTCTCTCAGCTAACTCAGTTTAGTAATACTCTCTCGGGTTAGTAATACTCTCTCAGTTTAGTAAAACTCTCTCAGTTTAGTAATACTCTCTCAGTCTTGTAATACTCTATCAGCTTTCTCAGTTTAGTAATACTCTCTCAGTTTAGTAACACTCTCTCAGTTTAGTAATACTCTCTCAGTCTAGTAACACTCTCTCAGTTTAGTAACACTCTCTCAGTTTAGTAATACTCTCTCAGTTGAGTAATACTCTCTCAGTTTAGTAATACTCTCTCAGTTTAGTAATACTCTCTCAGTTGAGTAATACTCTCTGAGTCTAGTAACACTCTCTCAGTTTAGTAATACTCTCTCAGTTTAGTGATACTCTCTTGGGTTAGTAATACTCTCTCAGTTTAGTAAAACTCTCTCAGTTTAGTAATACTCTCTCAGTCTTGTAATACTCTCTCAGCTCTCTCAGTTTAGTAATACTCTCTCAGTTTAGTAACACTCTCTAAGTTTAGTAATACTCTCTCAGTCTAGTAACACTCTCTCAGTTTAGTAATACTCTCTCAGTTTAGTAATACTCTCTCAGTTTTGTAATACTCTCACAGTTGAGTAATAATCTCTCAGTTTAGTAACACTCTCTCAGTTTAGTAATACTCTCTCAGTTTAGTAATACTCTCTCAGTTTTGTAATACTCTCTCAGTCTAGTAACACTCTCTCAGTTTAGTAATACTCTCTCAGTTGAGTAATACTCTCTCAGTTTAGTAATACTCTCTCAGTTGAGTAATACTCTCTGAGTCTAGTAACACTCTCTCAGTTTAGTTATACTCTCTCAGTTTAGTAAAACACTCTCAGTTTAGTAATACTCTCTCAGTCTTGTAATACTCTCTCAGCTCTCTCAGTTTAGTAATACTCTCTCAGTTTAGTAACACTCTCTCAGTTTAGTAATACTCTCTCAGTTTAGTAATACTCTCTCAGTTTAGTAATACTCTCTCAGTTTAGTAATATTCTCTCAGCTCTCTCAGTTTAGTAATACTCTCTCGGGTTAGTAATACTCTCTCAGTTTAGTAAAACTCTCTCAGTTTAGTAATACTCTCTCAGTCTTGTAATACTCTATCAGCTTTCTCAGCTTAGTAATACTCTCTCAGTTTAGTAACACTCTCTCAGTTTAGTAATACTCTCTCAGTCTAGTAACACTCTCTCAGTTTAGTAACACTCTCTCAGTTTAGTAATACTCTCTCAGTTGAGTAATACTCTCTCAGTTTAGTAATACTCTCTCAGTTTAGTAATATTCTCTCAGTTTAGTAATACTCTCTCGGGTTAGTAATATTCTCTCAGTTTAGTAATATTCTCTCAGTTTAGTAATACTCTCTTGGGTTAGTAATACTCTCTCAGTTTAGTAAAACTCTCTCAGTTTAGTAATACTCTCTCAGTCTTGTAATACTCTCTCAGCTCTCTCAGTTTAGTAATACTCTCCCAGTTTAGTAACACTCTCTCAGTTTAGTAATACTCTCTCAGTCTAGTAACACTCTCTCAGTTTAGTAACACTCTCTCAGTTTAGTAATATTCTCTCAGTTTAGTAATACTCTCTCAGTTTAGTAATACTCTCTGAGTTTAGTAATATTCTCTCAGCTAACTCAGTTTAGTAATACTCTCTCGGGTTAGTAATACTCTCTCAGTTTAGTAAAACTCTCTCAGTTTAGTAATACTCTCTCAGTCTTGTAATACTCTATCAGATTTCTCAGTTTAGTAATACTCTCTCAGTTTAGTAACACTCTCTCAGTTTAGTAATACTCTCTCAGTCTAGTAACACTCTCTCAGTTTAGTAATACTCTCTCAGTTGAGTAATACTCTCTGAGTCTAGTAACACTCTCTCAGTTTAGTTATACTCTCTCAGTTTAGTAAAACACTCTCAGTTTAGTAATACTCTCTCAGTCTTGTAATACTCTCTCAGCTCTCTCAGTTTAGTAATACTCTCTCAGTTTAGTAACACTCTCTCAGTTTAGTAATACTCTCTCAGTCCAGTAACACTCTCTCAGTTTAGTAACACTCTCTCAGTTTAGTAATATTCTCTCAGTTTAGTAATACTCTCTCAGTTTAGTAATACTCTCTCAGTTTAGTAATATTCTCTCAGCTCTCTCAGTTTAGTAATACTCTCTCGGGTTAGTAATACTCTCTCAGTTTAGTAAAACTCTCTCAGTTTAGTAATACTCTCTCAGTCTTGTAATACTCTATCAGCTTTCTCAGTTTAGTAATACTCTCTCAGTTTAATAACACTCTCTCAGTTTAGTAATACTCTCTCAGTCTAGTAACACTCTCTCAGTTTAGTAACACTCTCTCAGTTTAGTAATACTCTCTCAGTTGAGTAATACTCTCTCAGTTTAGTAATACTCTCTCAGTTTAGTAATACTCTCTCAGTTGAGTAATACTCTCTGAGTCTAGTAACACTCTCTCAGTTTAGTAATATTCTCTCAGTTTAGTAATATTCTCTCAGTTTAATAATACTCTCTCAGTTTAGTAATATTCTCTCAGTTTAGTAATATTCTCTCAGTTTAGTAATATTCTCTCAGTTTAGTAATACTCTCTCGGGTTAGTAATATTCTCTCAGTTTAGTAATATTCTCTCAGTTTAGTAATACTCTCTTGGGTTAGTAATACTCTCTCAGTTTAGTAAAACTCTCTCAGTTTAGTAATACTCTCTCAGTCTTGTAATACTCTCTCAGCTCTCTCAGTTTAGTAATACTCTCCCAGTTTAGTAACACTCTCTCAGTTTAGTAATACTCTCTCAGTCTAGTAACACTCTCTCAGTTTAGTAACACTCTCTCAGTTTAGTAATATTCTCTCAGTTTAGTAATACTCTCTCAGTTTAGTAATACTCTCTGAGTTTAGTAATATTCTCTCAGCTAACTCAGTTTAGTAATACTCTCTCGGGTTAGTAATACTCTCTCAGTTTAGTAAAACTCTCTCAGTTTAGTAATACTCTCTCAGTCTTGTAATACTCTATCAGATTTCTCAGTTTAGTAATACTCTCTCAGTTTAGTAACACTCTCTCAGTTTAGTAATACTCTCTCAGTCTAGTAACACTCTCTCAGTTTAGTAATACTCTCTCAGTTGAGTAATACTCTCTCAGTTTAGTAATACTCTCTCAGTTGAGTAATACTCTCTGAGTCTAGTAACACTCTCTCAGTTTAGTTATACTCTCTCAGTTTAGTAAAACACTCTCAGTTTAGTAATACTCTCTCAGTCTTGTAATACTCTCTCAGCTCTCTCAGTTTAGTAATACTCTCTCAGTTTAGTAACACTCTCTCAGTTTAGTAATACTCTCTCAGTTTAGTAATACTCTCTCAGTTTAGTAATACTCTCTCAGTTTAGTAATATTCTCTCAGCTCTCTCAGTTTAGTAATACTCTCTCGGGTTAGTAATACTCTCTCAGTTTAGTAAAACTCTCTCAGTTTAGTAATACTCTCTCAGTCTTGTAATACTCTATCAGCTTTCTCAGTTTAGTAATACTCTCTCAGTTTAGTAACACTCTCTCAGTTTAGTAATACTCTCTCAGTCTAGTAACACTCTCTCAGTTTAGTAACACTCTCTCAGTTTAGTAATACTCTCTCAGTTGAGTAATACTCTCTCAGTTTAGTAATACTCTCTCAGTTTAGTAATACTCTCTCAGTTGAGTAATACTCTCTGAGTCTAGTAACACTCTCTCAGTTTAGTAATACTCTCTCAGTTTAGTAATACTCTCTTGGGTTAGTAATACTCTCTCAGTTTAGTAAAACTCTCTCAGTTTAGTAATACTCTCTCAGTCTTGTAATACTCTCTCAGCTCTCTCAGTTTAGTAATACTCTCTCAGTTTAGTAACACTCTCTAAGTTTAGTAATACTCTCTCAGTCTAGTAACACTCTCTCAGTTGAGTAATACTCTCTCAGTTGAGTAATACTCTCTCAGTTTTGTAATACTCTCACAGTTGAGTAATAATCTCTCAGTTTAGTAACACTCTCTCAGTTTAGTAATACTCTCTCAGTTGGGTAATACTCTCTCAGTTTTGTAATACTCTCTCAGTTTAGTAATATTCTCTCAGTTTAGTGATAATCTCTCAGTTGAGTTATCATCTCTCAGTTTAGTAATACTCTCTCAGTTTAGTAATACTCTCTCAGTTGAGTAATACTCTCTCAGTTGAGTAATACTCTCTCAGTTTTGTAATACTCTCACAGTTGAGTAATAATCTCTCAGTTTAGTAACACTCTCTCAGTTTAGTAATACTCTCTCAGTAGGGTAATACTCTCTCAGTTTTGTAATACTCTCTCAGTTGAGTAATATTCTCTCAGTTTATTAACACTCTCTCAGTTTAGTAATACTCTCTCAGTTGAGTAATACTCTCTCAGTTTAGGAATACTCTCTCAGTTTGGTAATACTCTCTCAGTTGAGTAATACTCTCTCAGTGTTGTTAATACTCTCTCAGTTGAGTAATATTCTCTCAGTTTAGTAATACTCTCTCAGTTTAGTAATACTCTCTCAGTTTAGTAATATTCTCTCAGTTTAGTAATATTCTCTCAGTTTAGTAATATTCTCTCAGTTTAGTAATATTCTCTCAGTTTAGTAATACTCTCTCGGGTTAGTAATATTCTCTCAGTTTAGTAATATTCTCTCAGATTAGTAATACTCTCTCGGGTTAGTAATATTCTCTCAGTTTAGTAAAACTCTCTCAGTTTAGTAATACTGACTCAGTCTTGTAATACTCTCTCAGCTCTCTCAGTTTAGTAATACTCTCTCAGTCTAGTAACACTCTCTCAGTTTAGTAACACTTTCTCAGTTTAGTAATACTAACTCAGTTGAGTAATACTCTCTCAGTTTAGTAACACTCTCTCAGTTTAGTAATATTCTCTCAGTTTAGTAATACTCTCTCAGTTTAGTAATTTTCTCTCAGTTTAGTAATATTCTCTCAGATCTCTCAGTTTAGTAATATTATCTCAGTCTAGTAACACTCTCTCAGTTTAGTAATATTCTCTCAGTTTAGTAATACTCTCTCAGTTTAGTAATACTCTCTTGGGTTAGTAATATTCTCTCAGTTTAGTAAAACTCTCTCAGTTTAGTAATACTCACTCAGTCTTGTAATACTCTCTCAGCTCTCTCAGTTTAGTAATACTCTCTCAGTCTAGTAACACTCTCTCAGTTTAGTAACACTTTCTCAGTTTAGTAATACTAACTCAGTTGAGTAATACTCTCAGTTTAGTAATACTCTCTCAGTTTAGTAATATTCTCTCAGTTTAATAATACTCTCTCAGTTTAGTAATATTCTCTCAGTTTAGTAATATTCTCTCAGTTTAGTAATATTCTCTCAGTTTAGTAATACTCTCTCGGGTTAGTAATATTCTCTCAGTTTAGTAATATTCTCTCAGTTTAGTAATACTCTCTTGGGTTAGTAATACTCTCTCAGTTTAGTAAAACTCTCTCAGTTTAGTAATACTCTCTCAGTCTTGTAATACTCTCTCAGCTCTCTCAGTTTAGTAATACTCTCCCAGTTTAGTAACACTCTCTCAGTTTAGTAATACTCTCTCAGTCTAGTAACACTCTCTCAGTTTAGTAACACTCTCTCAGTTTAGTAATATTCTCTCAGTTTAGTAATACTCTCTCAGTTTAGTAATACTCTCTGAGTTTAGTAATATTCTCTCAGCTAACTCAGTTTAGTAATACTCTCTCGGGTTAGTAATACTCTCTCAGTTTAGTAAAACTCTCTCAGTTTAGTAATACTCTCTCAGTCTTGTAATACTCTATCAGATTTCTCAGTTTAGTAATACTCTCTCAGTTTAGTAACACTCTCTCAGTTTAGTAATACTCTCTCAGTCTAGTAACACTCTCTCAGTTTAGTAATACTCTCTCAGTTGAGTAATACTCTCTCAGTTTAGTAATACTCTCTCAGTTGAGTAATACTCTCTGAGTCTAGTAACACTCTCTCAGTTTAGTTATACTCTCTCAGTTTAGTAAAACACTCTCAGTTTAGTAATACTCTCTCAGTCTTGTAATACTCTCTCAGCTCTCTCAGTTTAGTAATACTCTCTCAGTTTAGTAACACTCTCTCAGTTTAGTAATACTCTCTCAGTTTAGTAATACTCTCTCAGTTTAGTAATACTCTCTCAGTTTAGTAATATTCTCTCAGCTCTCTCAGTTTAGTAATACTCTCTCGGGTTAGTAATACTCTCTCAGTTTAGTAAAACTCTCTCAGTTTAGTAATACTCTCTCAGTCTTGTAATACTCTATCAGCTTTCTCAGTTTAGTAATACTCTCTCAGTTTAGTAACACTCTCTCAGTTTAGTAATACTCTCTCAGTCTAGTAACACTCTCTCAGTTTAGTAACACTCTCTCAGTTTAGTAATACTCTCTCAGTTGAGTAATACTCTCTCAGTTTAGTAATACTCTCTCAGTTTAGTAATACTCTCTCAGTTGAGTAATACTCTCTGAGTCTAGTAACACTCTCTCAGTTTAGTAATACTCTCTCAGTTTAGTAATACTCTCTTGGGTTAGTAATACTCTCTCAGTTTAGTAAAACTCTCTCAGTTTAGTAATACTCTCTCAGTCTTGTAATACTCTCTCAGCTCTCTCAGTTTAGTAATACTCTCTCAGTTTAGTAACACTCTCTAAGTTTAGTAATACTCTCTCAGTCTAGTAACACTCTCTCAGTTGAGTAATACTCTCTCAGTTTTGTAATACTCTCACAGTTGAGTAATAATCTCTCAGTTTAGTAACACTCTCTCAGTTTAGTAATACTCTCTCAGTTGGGTAATACTCTCTCAGTTTTGTAATACTCTCTCAGTTTAGTAATACTCTCTCAGTCTTGTAATACTCTATCAGCTTTCTCAGTTTAGTAATACTCTCTCAGTTTAGTAACACTCTCTCAGTTTAGTAATACTCTCTCAGTCTAGTAACACTCTCTCAGTTTAGTAACACTCTCTCAGTTTAGTAATACTCTCTCAGTTGAGTAATACTCTCTCAGTTTAGTAATACTCTCTCAGTTTAGTAATACTCTCTCAGTTGAGTAATACTCTCTGAGTCTAGTAACACTCTCTCAGTTTAGTAATACTCTCTCAGTTTAGTAATACTCTCTTGGGTTAGTAATACTCTCTCAGTTTAGTAAAACTCTCTCAGTTTAGTAATACTCTCTCAGTCTTGTAATACTCTCTCAGCTCTCTCAGTTTAGTAATACTCTCTCAGTTTAGTAACACTCTCTAAGTTTAGTAATACTCTCTCAGTTTAGTAATACTCTCTCAGTTGAGTAATACTCTCTCAGTTGAGTAATACTCTCTCAGTTTTGTAATACTCTCACAGTTGAGTAATAATCTCTCAGTTTAGTAACACTCTCTCAGTTTAGTAATACTCTCTCAGTTGGGTAATACTCTCTCAGTTTTGTAATACTCTCTCAGTTTAGTAATATTCTCTCAGTTTAGTGATAATCTCTCAGTTGAGTTATCATCTCTCAGTTTAGTAATACTCTCTCAGTTTAGTAATACTCTCTCAGTTGAGTAATACTCTCTCAGTTGAGTAATACTCTCTCAGTTTTGTAATACTCTCACAGTTGAGTAATAATCTCTCAGTTTAGTAACACTCTCTCAGTTTAGTAATACTCTCTCAGTAGGGTAATACTCTCTCAGTTTTGTAATACTCTCTCAGTTGAGTAATATTCTCTCAGTTTATTAACACTCTCTCAGTTTAGTAATACTCTCTCAGTTGAGTAATACTCTCTCAGTTTAGGAATACTCTCTCAGTTTGGTAATACTCTCTCAGTTGAGTAATACTCTCTCAGTGTTGTTAATACTCTCTCAGTTGAGTAATATTCTCTCAGTTTAGTAATACTCTCTCAGTTTAGTAATACTCTCTCAGTTTAGTAATATTCTCTCAGTTTAGTAATATTCTCTCAGTTTAGTAATATTCTCTCAGTTTAGTAATATTCTCTCAGTTTAGTAATACTCTCTCGGGTTAGTAATATTCTCTCAGTTTAGTAATATTCTCTCAGATTAGTAATACTCTCTCGGGTTAGTAATATTCTCTCAGTTTAGTAAAACTCTCTCAGTTTAGTAATACTGACTCAGTCTTGTAATACTCTCTCAGCTCTCTCAGTTTAGTAATACTCTCTCAGTCTAGTAACACTCTCTCAGTTTAGTAACACTTTCTCAGTTTAGTAATACTAACTCAGTTGAGTAATACTCTCTCAGTTTAGTAACACTCTCTCAGTTTAGTAATATTCTCTCAGTTTAGTAATACTCTCTCAGTTTAGTAATTTTCTCTCAGTTTAGTAATATTCTCTCAGATCTCTCAGTTTAGTAATATTATCTCAGTCTAGTAACACTCTCTCAGTTTAGTAATATTCTCTCAGTTTAGTAATACTCTCTCAGTTTAGTAATACTCTCTTGGGTTAGTAATATTCTCTCAGTTTAGTAAAACTCTCTCAGTTTAGTAATACTCACTCAGTCTTGTAATACTCTCTCAGCTCTCTCAGTTTAGTAATACTCTCTCAGTCTAGTAACACTCTCTCAGTTTAGTAACACTTTCTCAGTTTAGTAATACTAACTCAGTTGAGTAATACTCTCAGTTTAGTAATACTCTCTCAGTTTAGTAATATTCTCTCAGTTTAATAATACTCTCTCAGTTTAGTAATATTCTCTCAGTTTAGTAATATTCTCTCAGTTTAGTAATATTCTCTCAGTTTAGTAATACTCTCTCGGGTTAGTAATATTCTCTCAGTTTAGTAATATTCTCTCAGTTTAGTAATACTCTCTTGGGTTAGTAATACTCTCTCAGTTTAGTAAAACTCTCTCAGTTTAGTAATACTCTCTCAGTCTTGTAATACTCTCTCAGCTCTCTCAGTTTAGTAATACTCTCCCAGTTTAGTAACACTCTCTCAGTTTAGTAATACTCTCTCAGTCTAGTAACACTCTCTCAGTTTAGTAACACTCTCTCAGTTTAGTAATATTCTCTCAGTTTAGTAATACTCTCTCAGTTTAGTAATACTCTCTGAGTTTAGTAATATTCTCTCAGCTAACTCAGTTTAGTAATACTCTCTCGGGTTAGTAATACTCTCTCAGTTTAGTAAAACTCTCTCAGTTTAGTAATACTCTCTCAGTCTTGTAATACTCTATCAGATTTCTCAGTTTAGTAATACTCTCTCAGTTTAGTAACACTCTCTCAGTTTAGTAATACTCTCTCAGTCTAGTAACACTCTCTCAGTTTAGTAATACTCTCTCAGTTGAGTAATACTCTCTCAGTTTAGTAATACTCTCTCAGTTGAGTAATACTCTCTGAGTCTAGTAACACTCTCTCAGTTTAGTTATACTCTCTCAGTTTAGTAAAACACTCTCAGTTTAGTAATACTCTCTCAGTCTTGTAATACTCTCTCAGCTCTCTCAGTTTAGTAATACTCTCTCAGTTTAGTAACACTCTCTCAGTTTAGTAATACTCTCTCAGTTTAGTAATACTCTCTCAGTTTAGTAATACTCTCTCAGTTTAGTAATATTCTCTCAGCTCTCTCAGTTTAGTAATACTCTCTCGGGTTAGTAATACTCTCTCAGTTTAGTAAAACTCTCTCAGTTTAGTAATACTCTCTCAGTCTTGTAATACTCTATCAGCTTTCTCAGTTTAGTAATACTCTCTCAGTTTAGTAACACTCTCTCAGTTTAGTAATACTCTCTCAGTCTAGTAACACTCTCTCAGTTTAGTAACACTCTCTCAGTTTAGTAATACTCTCTCAGTTGAGTAATACTCTCTCAGTTTAGTAATACTCTCTCAGTTTAGTAATACTCTCTCAGTTGAGTAATACTCTCTGAGTCTAGTAACACTCTCTCAGTTTAGTAATACTCTCTCAGTTTAGTAATACTCTCTTGGGTTAGTAATACTCTCTCAGTTTAGTAAAACTCTCTCAGTTTAGTAATACTCTCTCAGTCTTGTAATACTCTCTCAGCTCTCTCAGTTTAGTAATACTCTCTCAGTTTAGTAACACTCTCTAAGTTTAGTAATACTCTCTCAGTCTAGTAACACTCTCTCAGTTGAGTAATACTCTCTCAGTTTTGTAATACTCTCACAGTTGAGTAATAATCTCTCAGTTTAGTAACACTCTCTCAGTTTAGTAATACTCTCTCAGTTGGGTAATACTCTCTCAGTTTTGTAATACTCTCTCAGTTTAGTAATATTCTCTCAGTTTAGTGATAATCTCTCAGTTGAGTTATCATCTCTCAGTTTAGTAATACTCTCTCAGTTTAGTAATACTCTCTCAGTTGAGTAATACTCTCTCAGTTGAGTAATACTCTCTCAGTTTTGTAATACTCTCACAGTTGAGTAATAATCTCTCAGTTTAGTAACACTCTCTCAGTTTAGTAATACTCTCTCAGTTGGGTAATACTCTCTCAGTTTTGTAATACTCTCTCAGTTGAGTAATATTCTCTCAGTTTATTAACACTCTCTCAGTTTAGTAATACTCTCTCAGTTGAGTAATACTCTCTCAGTTTAGGAATACTCTCTCAGTTTGGTAATACTCTCTCAGTTGAGTAATACTCTCTCAGTGTTGTTAATACTCTCTCAGTTGAGTAATATTCTCTCAGTTTAGTAATACTCTCTCAGTTTAGTAATACTCTCTCAGTTTAGTAATATTCTCTCAGTTTAGTAATATTCTCTCAGTTTAGTAATATTCTCTCAGTTTAGTAATATTCTCTCAGTTTAGTAATACTCTCTCGGGTTAGTAATATTCTCTCAGTTTAGTAATATTCTCTCAGATTAGTAATACTCTCTCGGGTTAGTAATATTCTCTCAGTTTAGTAAAACTCTCTCAGTTTAGTAATACTGACTCAGTCTTGTAATACTCTCTCAGCTCTCTCAGTTTAGTAATACTCTCTCAGTCTAGTAACACTCTCTCAGTTTAGTAACACTTTCTCAGTTTAGTAATACTAACTCAGTTGAGTAATACTCTCTCAGTTTAGTAACACTCTCTCAGTTTAGTAATATTCTCTCAGTTTAGTAATACTCTCTCAGTTTAGTAATTTTCTCTCAGTTTAGTAATATTCTCTCAGATCTCTCAGTTTAGTAATATTATCTCAGTCTAGTAACACTCTCTCAGTTTAGTAATATTCTCTCAGTTTAGTAATACTCTCTCAGTTTAGTAATACTCTCTTGGGTTAGTAATATTCTCTCAGTTTAGTAAAACTCTCTCAGTTTAGTAATACTCACTCAGTCTTGTAATACTCTCTCAGCTCTCTCAGTTTAGTAATACTCTCTCAGTCTAGTAACACTCTCTCAGTTTAGTAACACTTTCTCAGTTTAGTAATACTAACTCAGTTGAGTAATACTCTCAGTTTAGTAATACTCTCTCAGTTTAGTAATATTCTCTCAGTTTAATAATACTCTCTCAGTTTAGTAATATTCTCTCAGTTTAGTAATATTCTCTCAGTTTAGTAATATTCTCTCAGTTTAGTAATACTCTCTCGGGTTAGTAATATTCTCTCAGTTTAGTAATATTCTCTCAGTTTAGTAATACTCTCTTGGGTTAGTAATACTCTCTCAGTTTAGTAAAACTCTCTCAGTTTAGTAATACTCTCTCAGTCTTGTAATACTCTCTCAGCTCTCTCAGTTTAGTAATACTCTCCCAGTTTAGTAACACTCTCTCAGTTTAGTAATACTCTCTCAGTCTAGTAACACTCTCTCAGTTTAGTAACACTCTCTCAGTTTAGTAATATTCTCTCAGTTTAGTAATACTCTCTCAGTTTAGTAATACTCTCTGAGTTTAGTAATATTCTCTCAGCTAACTCAGTTTAGTAATACTCTCTCGGGTTAGTAATACTCTCTCAGTTTAGTAAAACTCTCTCAGTTTAGTAATACTCTCTCAGTCTTGTAATACTCTATCAGATTTCTCAGTTTAGTAATACTCTCTCAGTTTAGTAACACTCTCTCAGTTTAGTAATACTCTCTCAGTCTAGTAACACTCTCTCAGTTTAGTAATACTCTCTCAGTTGAGTAATACTCTCTCAGTTTAGTAATACTCTCTCAGTTGAGTAATACTCTCTGAGTCTAGTAAAACTCTCTCAGTTTAGTTATACTCTCTCAGTTTAGTAAAACACTCTCAGTTTAGTAATACTCTCTCAGTCTTGTAATACTCTCTCAGCTCTCTCAGTTTAGTAATACTCTCTCAGTTTAGTAACACTCTCTCAGTTTAGTAATACTCTCTCAGTCCAGTAACACTCTCTCAGTTTAGTAACACTCTCTCAGTTTAGTAATATTCTCTCAGTTTAGTAATACTCTCTCAGTTTAGTAATACTCTCTCAGTTTAGTAATATTCTCTCAGCTCTCTCAGTTTAGTAATACTCTCTCGGGTTAGTAATACTCTCTCAGTTTAGTAAAACTCTCTCAGTTTAGTAATACTCTCTCAGTCTTGTAATACGCTATCAGCTTTCTCAGTTTAGTAATACTCTCTCAGTTTAGTAACACTCTCTCAGTTTAGTAATACTCTCTCAGTCTAGTAACACTCTCTCAGTTTAGTAACACTCTCTCAGTTGAGTAATACTCTCTCAGTTGAGTAATACTCTCTCAGTTTAGTAATACTCTCTCAGTTGAGTAATACTCTCTCAGTTGAGTAATACTCTCTGAGTCTAGTAACACTCTCTCAGTTTAGTAATATTCTCTCAGTTTAGTAATATTCTCTCAGTTTAATAATACTCTCTCAGTTTAGTAATATTCTCTCAGTTTAGTAATATTCTCTCAGTTTAGTAATATTCTCTCAGTTTAGTAATACTCTCTCGGGTTAGTAATATTCTCTCAGTTTAGTAATATTCTCTCAGTTTAGTAATACTCTCTTGGGTTAGTAATACTCTCTCAGTTTAGTAAAACTCTCTCAGTTTAGTAATACTCTCTCAGTCTTGTAATACTCTCTCAGCTCTCTCAGTTTAGTAATACTCTCCCAGTTTAGTAACACTCTCTCAGTTTAGTAATACTCTCTCAGTCTAGTAACACTCTCTCAGTTTAGTAACACTCTCTCAGTTTAGTAATATTCTATCAGTTTAGTAATACTCTCTCAGTTTAGTAATACTCTCTGAGTTTAGTAATATTCTCTCAGCTAACTCAGTTTAGTAATACTCTCTCGGGTTAGTAATACTCTCTCAGTTTAGTAAAACTCTCTCAGTTTAGTAATACTCTCTCAGTCTTGTAATACTCTATCAGATTTCTCAGTTTAGTAATACTCTCTCAGTTTAGTAACACTCTCTCAGTTTAGTAATACTCTCTCAGTCTAGTAACACTCTCTCAGTTTAGTAATACTCTCTCAGTTGAGTAATACTCTCTCAGTTTAGTAATACTCTCTCAGTTGAGTAATACTCTCTGAGTCTAGTAAAACTCTCTCAGTTTAGTAATACTCACTCAGTCTTGTAATACTCTCTCAGCTCTCTCAGTTTAGTAATACTCTCTCAGTCTAGTAACACTCTCTCAGTTTAGTAACACTTTCTCAGTTTAGTAATACTAACTCAGTTGAGTAATACTCTCAGTTTAGTAATACTCTCTCAGTTTAGTAATATTCTCTCAGTTTAAAAATACTCTCTCAGTTTAGTAATATTCTCTCAGTTTAGTAATATTCTCTCAGTTTAGTAATATTCTCTCAGTTTAGTAATACTCTCTCGGGTTAGTAATATTCTCTCAGTTTAGTAATATTCTCTCAGTTTAGTAATACTCTCTTGGGTTAGTAATACTCTCTCAGTTTAGTAAAACTCTCTCAGTTTAGTAATACTCTCTCAGTCTTGTAATACTCTCTCAGCTCTCTCAGTTTAGTAATACTCTCCCAGTTTAGTAACACTCTCTCAGTTTAGTAATACTCTCTCAGTCTAGTAACACTCTCTCAGTTTAGTAACACTCTCTCAGTTTAGTAATATTCTCTCAGTTTAGTAATACTCTCTCAGTTTAGTAATACTCTCTGAGTTTAGTAATATTCTCTCAGCTAACTCAGTTTAGTAATACTCTCTCGGGTTAGTAATACTCTCTCAGTTTAGTAAAACTCTCTCAGTTTAGTAATACTCTCTCAGTCTTGTAATACTCTATCAGATTTCTCAGTTTAGTAATACTCTCTCAGTTTAGTAACACTCTCTCAGTTTAGTAATACTCTCTCAGTCTAGTAACACTCTCTCAGTTTAGTAATACTCTCTCAGTTGAGTAATACTCTCTCAGTTTAGTAATACTCTCTCAGTTGAGTAATACTCTCTGAGTCTAGTAACACTCTCTCAGTTTAGTTATACTCTCTCAGTTTAGTAAAACACTCTCAGTTTAGTAATACTCTCTCAGTCTTGTAATACTCTCTCAGCTCTCTCAGTTTAGTAATACTCTCTCAGTTTAGTAACACTCTCTCAGTTTAGTAATACTCTCTCAGTCCAGTAACACTCTCTCAGTTTAGTAACACTCTCTCAGTTTAGTAATATTCTCTCAGTTTAGTAATACTCTCTCAGTTTAGTAATACTCTCTCAGTTTAGTAATATTCTCTCAGCTCTCTCAGTTTAGTAATACTCTCTCGGGTTGGTAATACTCTCTCAGTTTAGTAAAACTCTCTCAGTTTAGTAATACTCTCTCAGTCTTGTAATATACTCTATCAGCTTTCTCAGTTTAGTAATACTCTCTCAGTTTAGTAACACTCTCTCAGTTTAGTAATACTCTCTCAGTCTAGTAACACTCTCTCAGTTTAGTAACACTCTCTCAGTTTAGTAATACTCTCTCAGTTGAGTAATACTCTCTCAGTTTAGTAATACTCTCTCAGTTTAGTAATACTCTCTCAGTTGAGTAATACTCTCTGAGTCTAGTAACACTCTCTCAGTTTAGTAATATTCTCTCAGTTTAGTAATATTCTCTCAGTTTAATAATACTCTCTCAGTTTAGTAATATTCTCTCAGTTTAGTAATATTCTCTCAGTTTAGTAATATTCTCTCAGTTTAGTAATACTCTCTCGGGTTAGTAATATTCTCTCAGTTTAGTAATATTCTCTCAGTTTAGTAATACTCTCTTGGGTTAGTAATACTCTCTCAGTTTAGTAAAACTCTCTCAGTTTAGTAATACTCTCTCAGTCTTGTAATACTCTCTCAGCTCTCTCAGTTTAGTAATACTCTCCCAGTTTAGTAACACTCTCTCAGTTTAGTAATACTCTCTCAGTCTAGTAACACTCTCTCAGTTTAGTAACACTCTCTCAGTTTAGTAATATTCTCTCAGTTTAGTAATACTCTCTCAGTTTAGTAATACTCTCTGAGTTTAGTAATATTCTCTCAGCTAACTCAGTTTAGTAATACTCTCTCGGGTTAGTAATACTCTCTCAGTTTAGTAAAACTCTCTCAGTTTAGTAATACTCTCTCAGTCTTGTAATACTCTATCAGATTTCTCAGTATAGTAATACTCTCTCAGTTTAGTAACACTCTCTCAGTTTAGTAATACTCTCTCAGTCTAGTAACACTCTCTCAGTTTAGTAATACTCTCTCAGTTGAGTAATACTCTCTCAGTTTAGTAATACTCTCTCAGTTGAGTAATACTCTCTGAGTCTAGTAACACTCTCTCAGTTTAGTTATACTCTCTCAGTTTAGTAAAACACTCTCAGTTTAGTAATACTCTCTCAGTCTTGTAATACTCTCTCAGCTCTCTCAGTTTAGTAATACTCTCTCAGTTTAGTAACACTCTCTCAGTTTAGTAATACTCTCTCAGTTTAGTAATACTCTCTCAGTTTAGTAATACTCTCTCAGTTTAGTAATATTCTCTCAGCTCTCTCAGTTTAGTAATACTCTCTCGGGTTAGTAATACTCTCTCAGTTTAGTAAAACTCTCTCAGTTTAGTAATACTCTCTCAGTCTTGTAATACTCTCTCAGCTTTCTCAGTTTAGTAATACTCTCTCAGTTTAGTAACACTCTCTCAGTTTAGTAATACTCTCTCAGTCTAGTAACACTCTCTCAGTTTAGTAACACTCTCTCAGTTTAGTAATACTCTCTCAGTTGAGTAATACTCTCTCAGTTTAGTAATACTCTCTCAGTTTAGTAATACTCTCTCAGTTGAGTAATACTCTCTCAGCTCTCTCAGTTTAGTAATACTCTCTCAGTTTAGTAACACTCTCTAAGTTTAGTAATACTCTCTCAGTCTAGTAACACTCTCTCAGTTTAGTAACACTCTCTCAGTTTAGTAATATTCTCTCAGTTTAGTAATACTCCCTCAGTTTAGTAATACTCTCTCAGTTTAGTAATATTCTCTCAGCTCTCTCAGTTTAGTAATACTCTCTCGGGTTAGTAATACTCTCTCAGTTTAGTAATACTCTCTCAGTTGAGTAATACTCTCTGAGTCTAGTAACACTCTCTCAGTTTAGTAATACTCTCTCAGTTTAGTAATACTCTCTTGGGTTAGTAATACTCTCTCAGTTTAGTAAAACTCTCTCAGTTTAGTAATACTCTCTCAGTCTTGTAATACTCTCTCAGCTCTCTCAGTTTAGTAATACTCTCTCAGTTTAGTAACACTCTCTAAGTTTAGTAATACTCTCTCAGTCTAGTAACACTCTCTCAGTTTAGTAACACTCTCTCAGTTTAGTAATATTCTCTCAGTTTAGTAATACTCCCTCAGTTTAGTAATAATCTCTCAGTTTAGTAATATTCTCTCAGCTCTCTCAGTTTAGTAATACTCTCTCGGGTTAGTAATACTCTCTCAGTTTAGTAAAACTCTCTCAGTTTAGTAATACTCTCTCAGTCTTGTAATACTCTATCAGCTTTCTCAGTTTAGTAATACTCTCTCAGTTTAGTAACACTCTCTCAGTTTAGTAATACTCTCTCAGTCTAGTAACACTCTCTCAGTTTAGTAACACTCTCTCAGTTTAGTAATACTCTCTTGGGTTAGTAATATTCTCTAAGTTTAGTAACACTCTCTCAGTTTAGTAATACTCTCTCCTTTGAGTAATATTCTATCAGTTTAGTAATACTCTCTCAGTTGAGTAATACTCTCTCAGTCTTGTAACACGCTCTCAGTTGAGTAATATTCTCTGTTTAGTAACACTCTCTCAGTTTAGTAATACTCTCTCAGTTTAGTAATACTCTCTCAGTTGAGTAATATTCTCTCGGTTGAGTAATACTCTCTGAGTCTAGTAACACTCTCTCAGTTTAGTAAAACTGTCTCAGTTTAGTAATACTCTCTCAGTTGAGTAATATTCTCTCAGTTTAGTAATACTCTCTCAGTTTAGTAATACTCTCTCAGTTTAGTAATATTCTCTCAGCTCTCTCAGTTTAGTAATACTCTCTCGGGTTAGTAATACTCTCTCAGTTTAGTAAAACTCTCTCAGTTTAGTAATACTCTCTCAGTCTTGTAATACTCTCTCAGTTTAGTAATACTCTCTCAGTTGAGTAATACTCTCTCAGTTTAGTAATACTCTCTCAGTTTAGTAATACTCTCTCAGTTGAGTAATACTCTCTGAGTCTAGTAACACTCTCTCAGTTTAGTAATACTCTCTCAGTTTAGTAATACTCTCTTGGGTTAGTAATACTCTCTCAGTTTAGTTAAACTCTCTCAGTTTAGTAATACTCTCTCAGTCTTGTAATACTCTCTCAGCTCTCTCAGTTTAGTAATACTCTCTCAGTTTAGTAACACTCTCTAAGTTTAGTAATACTCTCTCAGTCTAGTAACACTCTCTCAGTTTAGTAACACTCTCTCAGTTTAGTAATATTCTCTCAGTTTAGTAATACTCCCTCAGTTTAGTAATAATCTCTCAGTTTAGTAATATTCTCTCAGCTCTCTCAGTTTAGTAATACTCTCTCGGGTTAGTAATACTCTCTCAGTTTAGTAAAACTCTCTCAGTTTAGTAATACTCTCTCAGTCTTGTAATACTCTATCAGCTTTCTCAGTTTAGTAATACTCTCTCAGTTTAGTAACACTCTCTCAGTTTAGTAATACTCTCTCAGTCTAGTAACACTCTCTCAGTTTAGTAACACTCTCTCAGTTTAGTAATACTCTCTTGGGTTAGTAATATTCTCTAAGTTTAGTAACACTCTCTCAGTTTAGTAATACTCTCTCCTTTGAGTAATATTCTATCAGTTTAGTAATACTCTCTCAGTTGAGTAATACTCTCTCAGTCTTGTAACACTCTCTCAGTTGAGTAATATTCTCTGTTTAGTAACACTCTCTCAGTTTAGTAATACTCTCTCAGTTTAGTAATACTCTCTCAGTTTAGTAATACTCTCTCAGTTGAGTAATATTCTCTCGGTTGAGTAATACTCTCTGAGTCTAGTAACACTCTCTCAGTTTAGTAAAACTGTCTCAGTTTAGTAATACTCTCTCAGTTGAGTAATATTCTCTCAGTTTAGTAATATTCTCTCAGTTTAGTAATATTCTCTCAGTTTAGTAATACTCTCTCGGGTTAGTAATATTCTCTCAGTTTAGTAATATTCTCTCAGATTAGTAATACTCTCTCGGGTTAGTAATATTCTCTCAGTTTAGTAAAACTCTCTCAGTTTAGTAATACTGACTCAGTCTTGTAATACTCTCTCAGCTCTCTCAGTTTAGTAATACTCTCTCAGTTTAGTAACACTCTCTCAGTTTAGTAATACTCTCTCAGTCTAGTAACACTCTCTCAGTTTAGTAACACTCTCTCAGTTTAGTAATACTCTCTCAGTTGAGTAATACTCTCTCAGTTTAGTAATACTCTCTCAGTTTAGTAATACTCTCTCAGTTGAGTAATACTCTCTGAGTCTAGTAACACTCTCTCAGTTTAGTAATACTCTCTCAGTTTAGTAATACTCTCTTGGGTTAGTAATACTCTCTCAGTTTAGTAAAACTCTCTCAGTTTAGTAATACTCTCTCAGTCTTGTAATACTCTCTCAGTTTAGTAATATTCTCTCAGTTTAGTAATACTCTCTCGGGTTAGTAATATTCTCTCAGTTTAGTAATATTCTCTCAGTTTAGTAATACTCTCTTGGGTTAGTAATACTCTCTCAGTTTAGTAAAACTCTCTCAGTTTAGTAATACTCTCTCAGTCTTGTAATACTCTCTCAGCTCTCTCAGTTTAGTAATACTCTCTCAGTTTAGTAACACTCTCTCAGTTTAGTAATACTCTCTCAGTCTAGTAACACTCTCTCAGTTTAGTAACACTCTCTCAGTTTAGTAATACTCTCTGAGTTTAGTAATATTCTCTCAGCTAACTCAGTTTAGTAATACTCTCTCGGGTTAGTAATACTCTCTCAGTTTAGTAAAACTCTCTCAGTTTAGTAATACTCTCTCAGTCTTGTAATACTCTATCAGATTTCTCAGTTTAGTAATACTCTCTCAGTTTAGTAACACTCTCTCAGTTTAGTAATACTCTCTCAGTCTAGTAACACTCTCTCAGTTTAGTAATACTCTCTCAGTTGAGTAATACTCTCTCAGTTTAGTAATACTCTCTCAGTTTAGTAATACTCTCTCAGTTGAGTAATACTCTCTGAGTCTAGTAACACTCTCTCAGTTTAGTTATACTCTCTCAGTTTAGTAAAACTCTCTCAGTTTAGTAATACTCTCTCAGTCTTGTAATACTCTCTCAGCTCTCTCAGTTTAGTAATACTCTCTCAGTTTAGTAACACTCTCTCAGTTTAGTAATACTCTCTCAGTCCAGTAACACTCTCTCAGTTTAGTAACACTCTCTCAGTTTAGTAATATTCTCTCAGTTTAGTAATACTCTCTCAGTTTAGTAATACTCTCTCAGTTTAGTAATATTCTCTCAGCTCTCTCAGTTTAGTAATACTCTCTCGGGTTAGTAATACTCTCTCAGTTTAGTAAAACTCTCTCAGTTTAGTAATACTCTCTCAGTCTTGTAATACTCTATCAGCTTTCTCAGTTTAGTAATACTCTCTCAGTTTAGTAACACTCTCTCAGTTTAGTAATACTCTCTCAGTTGAGTAATACTCTCTCAGTTTAGTAATACTCTCTCAGTTTAGTAATACTCTCTCAGTTGAGTAATACTCTCTGAGTCTAGTAACACTCTCTCAGTTTAGTAATACTCTCTCAGTTTAGTAATACTCTCTTGGGTTAGTAATACTCTCTGTTTAGTAAAACTCTCTCAGTTTAGTAATACTCTCTCAGTCTTGTAATACTCTCTCAGCTCTCTCAGTTTAGTAATACTCTCTCAGTTTAGTAACACTCTCTAAGTTTAGTAATACTCTCTCAGTCTAGTAACACTCTCAGTTTAGTAACACTCTCTCAGTTTAGTAATATTCTCTCAGTTTAGTAATACTCCCTCAGTTTAGTAATAATCTCTCAGTTTAGTAATATTCTCTCAGCTCTCTCAGTTTAGTAATACTCTCTCGGGTTAGTAATACTCTCTCAGTTTAGTAAAACTCTCTCAGTTTAGTAATACTCTCTCAGTCTTGTAATACTCTATCAGCTTTCTCAGTTTAGTAATACTCTCTCAGTTTAGTAACACTCTCTCAGTTTAGTAATACTCTCTCAGTCTAGTAACACTCTCTCAGTTTAGTAACACTCTCTCAGTTTAGTAATACTCTCTTGGGTTAGTAATATTCTCTAAGTTTAGTAACACTCTCTCAGTTTAGTAATACTCTCTCCTTTGAGTAATATTCTATCAGTTTAGTAATACTCTCTCAGTTGAGTAATACTCTCTCAGTCTTGTAACACTCTCTCAGTTGAGTAATATTCTCTGTTTAGTAACACTCTCTCAGTTTAGTAATACTCTCTCAGTTTAGTAATACTCTCTCAGTTTAGTAATACTCTCTCAGTTGAGTAATATTCTCTCGGTTGAGTAATACTCTCTGAGTCTAGTAACAATCTCTCAGTTTAGTAAAACTGTCTCAGTTTAGTAATACTCTCTCAGTTGAGTAATATTCTCTCAGTTTAGTAATATTCTCTCAGTTTAGTAATATTCTCTCAGTTTAGTAATACTCTCTCGGGTTAGTAATATTCTCTCAGTTTAGTCATATTCTCTCAGATTAGTAATACTCTCTCGGGTTAGTAATATTCTCTCAGTTTAGTAAAACTCTCTCAGTTTAGTAATACTGACTCAGTCTTGTAATACTCTCTCAGCTCTCTCAGTTTAGTAATACTCTCTCAGTTTAGTAACACTCTCTCAGTCTTGTAACACTCTCTCAGTTGAGTAATATTCTCTGTTTAGTAACACTCTCTCAGTTTAGTAATACTCTCTCAGTTTAGTAATACTCTCTCAGTTTAGTAATACTCTCTCAGTTGAGTAATATTCTCTCGGTTGAGTAATACTCTCTGAGTCTAGTAACAATCTCTCAGTTTAGTAAAACTGTCTCAGTTTAGTAATACTCTCTCAGTTGAGTAATATTCTCTCAGTTTAGTAATATTCTCTCAGTTTAGTAATATTCTCTCAGTTTAGTAATACTCTCTCGGGTTAGTAATATTCTCTCAGTTTAGTAATATTCTCTCAGATTAGTAATACTCTCTCAGTCTAGTAACACTCTCTCAGTTTAGTAGCACTCTCTCAGTTTAGTAATACTCTCTCAGTTGAGTAATACTCTCTCAGTTTAGTAATACTCTCTCAGTTTAGTAATACTCTCTCAGTTGAGTAATACTCTCTGAGTCTAGTAACACTCTCTCAGTTTAGTAATACTCTCTCAGTTTAGTAATACTCTCTTGGGTTAGTAATACTCTCTCAGTTGAGTAATATTCTCTCAGTTTAGTAACACTCTCTCAGTTTAGTAATACTCTCTCAGTTTAGTAACACTCTCTCAGTTTAGTAACACTCTCTCAGTTTAGTAATACTAACTCAGTTGAGTAATACTCTCTCAGTTTAGTAATACTCTCTCAATTAAGTAATATTCTCTCAGTTTAGTAATATTCTCTCAGTTTAGTAATACTCTCTCAGTTTAGTAATATTCTCTCAGTTTAGTAATATTCTCTCAGTTTAGTAATATTCTCTCAGTTTAGTAATACTCTCTCGGGTTAGTAATATTCTCTCAGTTTAGTAATATTCTCTCAGATTAGTAATACTCTCTCGGGTTAGTAATATTCTCTCAGTTTAGTAAAACTCTCTCAGTTTAGTAATACTAACTCAGTTGAGTCATACTCTCTCAGTTTAGTAATATTCTCTCAGTTTAGTAATATTCTCTCAGTTTAGTAATATTCTCTCAGTTTAGTAATACTCTCTCGGGTTAGTAATATTCTCTCAGTTTAGTAAAGCTCTCTCAGTTTAGTAATATTCTCTCAGCTCTCTCAGTTTAGTAATACTCTCTCAGTTTAGTAATATTCTCTAAGTTTAGTAATACTCTCTCAGTTTAGTAATATTCTCTCAGTTTAGTAATACTCTCTCAGTTTAGTAATATTCTGTCAGTTTAGTAATATTCTCTCAGTTTAGTAATATTCTCTCAGTTTAGTAATACTCTCTCGGGTTAGTAATATTCTCTCAGTTTAGTAAAACTCTCTCATTTTAGTAATACTCACTCAGTCTTGTAATACTCTCTCAGCTCTCTCAGTTTAGTAATACTCTCTCAGTCTAGTAACACTCTCTCAGTTTAGTAACACTTTCTCAGTTTAGTAATACTAACTCAGTTGAGTAATACTCTCTCAGTTTAGTAATACTCTCTCAGTTTAGTAATATTCTCTCAGTTTAGTAATTTTCTCTCAGTTTAGTAATACTCTCTCAGTTTAGTAATATTCTCTCAGTTGAGTAATATTCTCTCAGTTTAATAATACTCTCTCGGGTTAGTAATATTCTCTCAGTTTTGTAATACTCTCTCAGTTGAGTAATATTCTCTCAGTTTATTAACACTCTCTCAGTTTAGTAATACTCTCTCAGTTTAGTAATACTCTCTCAGTTTAGTAATACTCTCTCAGTTTGGTAATACTCTCTCAGTTGAGTAATATTCTCTCAGTTTAGTAATACTCTCTCAGTTTAGTAATACTCTCTCAGTTGAGTAATATTCTCTCAGTTTAGTAATATTCTCTCAGCTCTATCAGTTTAGTAATACTCTCTCAGTTTAGTAATATTCTCTCAGTTTAGTAATACTCTCTCAGTTTAGTAATATTCTCTCAGTTTAGTAATACTCTCTCAGTTTAGTAATGTTCTCTCAGTTTAATAATATTCTCACAGTTTAGTAATATTCTCTCAGTTTAGTAATATTCTCTCAGTTTAGTAATACTCTCTCGGGTTAGTAATATTCTCTCAGTTTAGTAATATTCTCTCAGATTAGTAATACTCTCTCGGGTTAGTAATATTCTCTCAGTTTAGTAAAACTCTCTCAGTTTAGTAATACTCTCTCAGCTGAGTAATACTCTCTCAGTTGAGTAATACTCTCTCAGTTTTGTAATACTCTCACAGTTGAGTAATAATCTCTCAGTTTAGTAACACTCTCTCAGTTTAGTAATACTCTCTCAGTTGGGTAATACTCTCTCAGTTTTGTAATACTCTCTCAGTTGAGTAATATTCTCTCAGTTTATTAACACTCTCTCAGTTTAGTAATACTCTCTCAGTTGAGTAATACTCTCTCAGTTTAGTAATACTCTCTCAGTTTGGTAATACTCTCTCAGTTGAGTAATATTCTCTCAGTTTAGTAATACTCTCTCAGTTTAGTAATACTCTCTCAGTTGAGTAATATTCTCTCAGTTTAGTAATATTCTCTCAGCTCTATCAGTTTAGTAATACTCTCTCAGTTTAGTAATATTCTCTCAGTTTAGTAATACTCTCTCAGTTTAGTAATGTTCTCTCAGTTTAGTAATACTCTCTTGGGTTAGTAATATTCTCTCAGTTTAGTAAAACTCTCTCAGTTTAGTAATACTCACTCAGTCTTGTAATACTCTCTCAGCTCTCTTAGTTTAGTAATACTCTTTCAGTCTAGTAACACTCTCTCAGTTTAGTAACACTTTCTCAGTTTAGTAATACTAACTCAGTTGAGTAATACTCTCTCAGTTTAGTAATACTCTCTCAATTTAGTAATATTCTCTCAGTTTAGTAATACTCTCTCAGTTTAGTAATATTCTCTCAGTTTAGTAATACTCTCTCAGTTTAGTAATACTCTCTCGGGTTAGTAATATTCTCTCAGTTTAGTAATATTCTCTCTGATTAGTAATACTCTCTCGGGTTAGTAATATTCTCTCAGTTTAGTAAAACTCTCTCAGTTTAGTAATACTCACTCAGTCTTGTAATACTCTCTCAGCTCTCTCAGTTTAGTAATACTCTCTCAGTCTAGTAACACTCTCTCAGTTTAGTAACACTTTCTCAGTTTAGTAATACTAACTCAGTTGAGTCAACCTCTCTCAGTTTAGTAATACTCTCTCAGTTTAGTAATATTCTCTCAGTTTAGTAATATTCTCTCAGTTTAGTAATACTCTCTCGGGTTAGTAATATTCTCTCAGTTTAGTAAAACTCTCTCAGTTTAGTAATATTCTCTCAGCTCTCTCAGTTTAGTAATACTCTCTCAGTTTAGTAATATTCTCTCAGTTTAGTAATATTCTCTCAGTTTAGTGATAATCTCTCAGTTTAGTAATACTCTCTCAGTTGAGTAATACGCTCTCAGTTGAGTAATACTCTCTCAGTTTTGTAATACTCTCACAGTTGAGTAATAATCTCTCAGTTTAGTAACACTCTCTCAGTTTAGTAATACTCTCTCAGTTGGGTAATACTCTCTCAGTTTTGTAATACTCTCTCAGTTGAGTAATATTCTCTCAGTTTATTAACACTCTCTCAGTTTAGTAATACTCTCTCAGTTGAGTAATACTCTCTCAGTTTAGGAATACTCTCTCAGTTTGGTAATACTCTCTCAGTTGAGTAATACTCTCTCAGTGTTGTTAATACTCTCTCAGTTGAGTAATATTCTCTCAGTTTAGTAATACTCTCTCAGTTTAGTAATACTCTCTCAGTTTAGTAATATTCTCTCAGTTTAGTAATATTCTCTCAGTTTAGTAATATTCTCTCAGTTTAGTAATACTCTCTCGGGTTAGTAATATTCTCTCAGTTTAGTAATATTCTCTCAGATTAGTAATACACTCTCGGGTTAGTAATATTCTCTCAGTTTAGTAAAACTCTCTCAGTTTAGTAATACTGACTCAGTCTTGTAATACTCTCTCAGCTCTCTCAGTTTAGTAATACTCTCTCAGTCTAGTAACAATCTCTCAGTTTAGTAACACTTTCTCAGTTTAGTAATACTAACTCAGTTGAGTAATACTCTCTCAGTTTAGTAACACTCTCTCAGTTTAGTAATATTCTCTCAGTTTAGTAATACTCTCTCAGTTTAGTAATTTTCTCTCAGTTTAGTAATATTCTCTCAGATCTCTCAGTTTAGTAATATTATCTCAGTCTAGTAACACTCTCTCAGTTTAGTAATATTCTCTCAGTTTAGTAATACTCTCTCAGTTTAGTAATACTCTCTTGGGTTAGTAATATTCTCTCAGTTTAGTAAAACTCTCTCAGTTTAGTAATACTCACTCAGTCTTGTAATACTCTCTCAGCTCTCTCAGTTTAGTAATACTCTCTCAGTCTAGTAACACTCTCTCAGTTTAGTAACACTTTCTCAGTTTAGTAATACTAACTCAGTTGAGTAATACTCTCTCAGTTTAGTAATACTCTCTCAGTTTAGTAATATTCTCTCAGTTTAGTAATATTCTCTCAGTTTAATAATACTCTCTCAGTTTAGTAATATTCTCTCAGTTTAGTAATATTCTCTCAGTTTAGTAATATTCTCTCAGTTTAGTAATACTCTCTCGGGTTAGTAATATTCTCTCAGTTTAGTAATATTCTCTCAGTTTAGTAATACTCTCTTGGGTTAGTAATACTCTCTCAGTTTAGTAAAACTCTCTCAGTTTAGTAATACTCTCTCAGTCTTGTAATACTCTCTCAGCTCTCTCAGTTTAGTAATACTCTCCCAGTTTAGTAACACTCTCTCAGTTTAGTAATACTCTCTCAGTCTAGTAACACTCTCTCAGTTTAGTAACACTCTCTCAGTTTAGTAATATTCTCTCAGTTTAGTAATACTCTCTCAGTTTAGTAATACTCTCTCAGTTTAGTAATATTCTCTCAGCTCTCTCAGTTTAGTAATACTCTCTCGGGTTAGTAATACTCTCTCAGTTTAGTAAAACTCTCTCAGTTTAGTAATACTCTCTCAGTCTTGTAATACTCTATCAGCTTTCTCAGTTTAGTAATACTCTCTCAGTTTAGTAACACTCTCTCAGTTTAGTAATACTCTCTCAGTTTAGTAATACTCTCTCAGTTGAGTAATACTCTCTCAGTTTAGTAATACTCTCTCAGTTTAGTAATACTCTCTCAGTTGAGTAATACTCTCTGAGTCTAGTAACACTCTCTCAGTTTAGTAATACTCTCTCAGTTTAGTAATACTCTCTTGGGTTAGTAATACTCTCTCAGTTTAGTAAAACTCTCTCAGTTTAGTAATACTCTCTCAGTCTTGTAATACTCTCTCAGCTCTCTCAGTTTAGTAATACTATCTCAGTTTAGTAACACTCTCTAAGTTTAGTAATACTCTCTCAGTCTAGTAACACTCTCTCAGTTTAGTAACACTCTCTCAGTTTAGTAATATTCTCTCAGTTTAGTAATACTCCCTCAGTTTAGTAATACTCTCTCAGTTTAGTAATATTCTCTCAGCTCTCTCAGTTTAGTAATACTCTCTCGGGTTAGTAATACTCTCTCAGTTTAGTAAAACTCTCTCAGTTGAGTAATACTCTCTCAGTTTAGTAATACTCTCTCAGTTTAGTAATACTCTCTCAGTTGAGTAATACTCTCTGAGTCTAGTAACACTCTCTCAGTTTAGTAATACTCTCTCAGTTTAGTAATACTCTCTTGGGTTAGTAATACTCTCTCAGTTTAGTAAAACTCTCTCAGTTTAGTAATACTCTCTCAGTCTTGTAATACTCTCTCAGCTCTCTCAGTTTAGTAATACTCTCTCAGTTTAGTAACACTCTCTAAGTTTAGTAATACTCTCTCAGTCTAGTAACACTCTCTCAGTTTAGTAACACTCTCTCAGTTTAGTAATATTCTCTCAGTTTAGTAATACTCCCTCAGTTTAGTAATACTCTCTCAGTTTAGTAATATTCTCTCAGCTCTCTCAGTTTAGTAATACTCTCTCGGGTTAGTAATACTCTCTCAGTTTAGTAAAACTCTCTCAGTTTAGTAATACTCTCTCAGTCTTGTAATACTCTATCAGCTTTCTCAGTTTAGTAATACTCTCTCAGTTTAGTAACACTCTCTCAGTTTAGTAATACTCTCTCAGTCTAGTAACACTCTCTCAGTTTAGTAACACTCTCTCAGTTTAGTAATACTCTCTTGGGTTAGTAATATTCTCTAAGTTTAGTAACACTCTCTCAGTTTAGTAATACTCTCTCCTTTGAGTAATATTCTATCAGTTTAGTAATACTCTCTCAGTTGAGTAATACTCTCTCAGTCTTGTAACACTCTCTCAGTTGAGTAATATTCTCTGTTTAGTAACACTCTCTCAGTTTAGTAATACTCTCTCAGTTTAGTAATACTCTCTCAGTTTAGTAATACTCTCTCAGTTGAGTAATATTCTCTCGGTTGAGTAATACTCTCTGAGTCTAGTAACACTCTCTCAGTTTAGTAAAACTGTCTCAGTTTAGTAATACTCTCTCAGTTGAGTAATATTCTCTCAGTTTAGTAATATTCTCTCAGTTTAGTAATATTCTCTCAGTTTAGTAATACTCTCTCGGGTTAGTAATATTCTCTCAGTTTAGTAATATTCTCTCAGATTAGTAATACTCTCTCGGGTTAGTAATATTCTCTCAGTTTAGTAAAACTCTCTCAGTTTAGTAATACTGACTCAGTCTTGTAATACTCTCTCAGCTCTCTCAGTTTAGTAATACTCTCTCAGTTTAGTAACACTCTCTCAGTTTAGTAATACTCTCTCAGTCTAGTAACACTCTCTCAGTTTAGTAACACTCTCTCAGTTTAGTAATACTCTCTCAGTTGAGTAATACTCTCTCAGTTGAGTAATACTCTCTCAGTTTAGTAATACTCTCTCAGTTTAGTAATACTCTCTTGGGTTAGTAATACTCTCTCAGTTTAGTAAAACTCTCTCAGTTTAGTAATACTCTCTCAGTCTTGTAATACTCTCTCAGCTCTCTCAGTTTAGTAATACTCTCTCAGTTTAGTAACACTCTCTCAGTTTAGTAATACTCTCTCAGTCTAGTAACACTCTCTCAGTTTAGTAACACTCTCTCAGTTTAGTAATATTCTCTCAGTTTAGTAATACTCCCTCAGTTTAGTAATACTCTCTCAGTTTAGTAATATTCTCTCAGCTCTCTCAGTTTAGTAATACTCTCTCGGGTTAGTAATACTCTCTCAGATTAGTAAAACTCTCTCAGTTTAGTAATACTCTCTCAGTCTTGTAATACTCTATCAGCTTTCTCAGTTTAGTAATACTCTCTCAGTTTAGTAACACTCTCTCAGTTTAGTAATACTCTCTCAGTCTAGTAACACTCTCAGTCTTGTAACACTCTCTCAGTTGAGTAATATTCTCTGTTTAGTAACACTCTCTCAGTTTAGTAATACTCTCTCAGTTTAGTAATACTCTCTCAGTTGAGTAATATTCTCTCGGTTGAGTAATACTCTCTGAGTCTAGTAACACTCTCTCCGTTTAGTAAAACTGTCTCAGTTTAGTAATACTCTCTCAGTTGAGTAATATTCTCTCAGTTTAGTAATATTCTCTCAGTTTAGTAATATTCTCTCAGTTTAGTAATACTCTCTCGGGTTAGAAATATTCTCTCAGTTTAGTAATATTCTCTCAGATTAGTAATACTCTCTCGGGTTAGTAATATTCTCTCAGTTTAGTAAAACTCTCTCAGTTTAGTAATACTGACTCAGTCTTGTAATACTCTCTCAGCTCTCTCAGTTTAGTAATACTCTCTCAGTTTAGTAACACTCTCTCAGTTTAGTAATACTCTCTCAGTCTAGTAACACTCTCTCAGTTTAGTAACACTCTCTCAGTTTAGTAATACTCTCTCAGTTGAGTAATACTCTCTCAGTTTAGTAATACTCTCTCAGTTTAGTAATACTCTCTCAGTTGAGTAATACTCTCTGAGTCTAGTAACACTCTCTCAGTTTAGTAATACTCTCTCAGTTTAGTAATACTCTCTTGGGTTAGTAATACTCTCTCAGTTTAGTAAAACTCTCTCAGTTTAGTAATACTCTCTCAGTCTTGTAATACTCTCTCAGCTCTCTCAGTTTAGTAATACTCTCTCAGTTTAGTAACACTCTCTCAGTTTAGTAATACTCTCTCAGTCTAGTAACACTCTCTCAGTTTAGTAACACTCTCTCAGTTTAGTAATATTCTCTCAGTTTAGTAATACTCCCTCAGTTTAGTAATACTCTCTCAGTTTAGTAAAACTCTCTCAGTTTAGTAAAACTCTCTCAGTCTTGTAATACTCTCTCAGCTCTCTCAGTTTAGTAATACTCTCTCAGTTTAGTAACACTCTCTCAGTTTAGTAATACTCTCTCAGTCTAGTAACACTCTCTCAGTCTAGTAACACTCTCTCAGTCTAGTAACACTCTCTCAGTTTAGTAATATTCTCTCAGTTTAGTAATACTCTCTCAGTTTAGTAACACTCTCTCAGTTTAGTAATACTCTCTCAGTCTAGTAACACTCTCTCAGTTTAGTAACACTCTCTCAGTTTAGTAATATTCTCTCAGTTTAGTAATACTCCCTCAGTTTAGTAATACTCTCTCAGTTTAGTAAAACTCTCTCAGTTTAGTAATATTCTCTCAGCTCTCTCAGTTTAGTAATACTCTCTCGGGTTAGTAATACTCTCTCAGTTTAGTAAAACTCTCTCAGTTTAGTAATACTCTCTCAGTCTTGTAATACTCTATCAGCTTTCTCAGTTTAGTAATACTCTCTCAGTTTAGTAACACTCTCTCAGTTTAGTAATACTCTCTCAGTCTAGTAACACTCTCAGTTTAGTAACACTCTCTCAGTTTAGTAATACTCTCTTGGGTTAGTAATATTCTCTAAGTTTAGTAACACTCTCTCAGTTTAGTAATACTCTCTCCTTTGAGTACTATTCTATCAGTTTAGTAATACTCTCTCAGTTGAGTAATACTCTCTCAGTTTAGTAATACTCTCTCAGTTGAGTAATATTCTCTCGGTTGAGTAATACTCTCTGAGTCTAGTAACACTCTCTCAGTTTAGTAAAACTGTCTCAGTTTAGTAATACTCTCTCAGTTGAGTAATATTCTCTCAGTTTAGTAATATTGTCTCAGTTTAGTAATATTCTCTCAGTTTAGTAATACTCTCTCGGGTTAGTAATATTCTCTCAGATTAGTAATACTCTCTCGGGTTAGTAATATTCTCTCAGTTTAGTAAAACTCTCTCAGTTTAGTAATACTGACTCAGTCTTGTAATACTCTCTCAGCTCTCTCAGTTTAGTAATACTCTCTCAGTCTAGTAACACTCTCTCAGTTTAGTAACACTTTCTCAGTTTAGTAATACTAACTCAGTTGAGTAATACTCTCTCAGTTTAGTAACACTCTCTCAGTTTAGTAATAATCTCTCAGTTTAGTAATACTCTCTCAGTTTAGTAATTTTCTCTCAGTTTAGTAATATTCTCTCAGATCTCTCAGTTTAGTAATATTATCTCAGTCTAGTAACACTCTCTCAGTTTAGTAATATTCTCTCAATTTAGTAATACTCTCTCAGTTTAGTAATACTCTCTTGGGTTAGTAATATTCTCTCAGTTTAGTAAAACTCTCTCAGTTTAGTAACTCACTCAGTCTTGTAATACTCTCTCAGCTCTCTCAGATTAGTAATACTCTCTCAGTCTAGTAACACTCTCTCAGTTTAGTAACACTTTCTCAGTTTAGTAATACTAACTCAGTTGAGTAATACTCTCTCAGTTTAGTAATACTCTCTCAGTTTAGTAATATTCTCTCAGTTTAGTAATATTCTCTCAGTTTAATAATACTCTCTCAGTTTAGTAATATTCTCTCAGTTTAGTAATATTCTCTCAGTTTAGTAATATTCTCTCAGTTTAGTAATACTCTCTCGGGTTAGTAATATTCTCTCAGTTTAGTAATACTCTCTTGGGTTAGTAATACTCTCTCAGTTTAGTAAAACTCTCTCAGTTTAGTAATACTCTCTCAGTCTTGTAATACTCTCTCAGCTCTCTCATTTTAGTAATACTCTCCCAGTTTAGTAACACTCTCTCAGTTTAGTAATACTCTCTCAGTCTAGTAACACTCTCTCAGTTTAGTAACACTCTCTCAGTTTAGTAACACTCTCTCAGTTTAGTAATATTCTCTCAGTTTAGTAATACTCTCTCAGTTTAGTAATACTCTCTGAGTTTAGTAATATTCTCTCAGCTAACTCAGTTTAGTAATACTCTCTCGGGATAGTAATACTCTCTCAGTTTAGTAAAACTCTCTCAGTTTAGTAATACTCTCTCAGTCTTGTAATACTCTATCAGCTTTCTCAGTTTAGTAATACTCTCTCAGTTTAGTAACACTCTCTCAGTTTAGTAATACTCTCTCAGTCTAGTAACACTCTCTCAGTTTAGTAATACTCTCTCAGTTGAGTAATACTCTCTCAGTTTAGTAATACTCTCTCAGTTTAGTAATACTCTCTCAGTTGAGTAATACTCTCTGAGTCTAGTAACACTCTCTCAGTTTAGTAATACTCTCTCAGTTTAGTAACACTCTCTCAGTTTAGTAATACTCTCTCAGTCCAATAACACTCTCTCAGTTTAGTAACACTCTCTCAGTTTAGTAATATTCTCTCAGTTTAGTAATACTCTCTCAGTTTAGTAATACTCTCTCAGTTTAGTAATATTCTCTCAGCTCTCTCAGTTTAGTAATACTCTCTCGGGTTAGTAATACTCTCTCAGTTTAGTAAAACTCTCTCAGTTTAGTAATACTCTCTCAGTCTTGTAATACTCTATCAGCTTTCTCAGTTTAGTAATACTCTCTCAGTTTAGTAACACTCTCTCAGTTTAGTAATACTCTCTCAGTCTAGTAACACTCTCTCAGTTTAGTAACACTCTCTCAGTTTAGTAATACTCTCTCAGTTGAGTAATACTCTCTCAGTTTAGTAATACTCTCTCAGTTTAGTAATACTCTCTCAGTTGAGTAATACTCTATCAGCTTTCTCAGTTTAGTAACACTCTCTCAGTTTAGTAACACTGTCTCAGTTTAGTAATATTCTCTCAGTTTAGTAATACTCTCTCAGTTTAGTAATACTCTCTGAGTTTAGTAATATTCTCTCAGCTAACTCAGTTTAGTAATACTCTCTCGGGTTAGTAATACTCTCTCAGTTTAGTAAAACTCTCTCAGTTTAGTAATACTCTCTCAGTTTAGTAACACTCTCTCAGTTTAGTGATACTCTCTCAGTCTAGTAACACTCTCTCAGTTTAGTAATACTCTCTCAGTTGAGTAATACTCTCTCAGTTTAGTAATACTCTCTCAGTTTAGTAATACTCTCTCAGTTGAGTAATACTCTATGAGTCTAGTAACACTCTCTCAGTTTAGTTATACTCTCTCAGTTTAGTAAAACTCTCTCAGTTTAGTAATACTCTCTCAGTCTTGTAATACTCTCTCAGCTCTCTCAGTTTAGTAATACTCTCTCAGTTTAGTAACACTCTCTCAGTTTAGTAATACTCTCTCAGTCCAGTAACACTCTCTCAGTTTAGTAACACTCTCTCAGTTTAGTAATATTCTCTCAGTTTAGTAATACTCTCTCAGTTTAGTAATACTCTCTCAGTTTAGTAATATTCTCTCAGCTCTCTCAGTTTAGTAATACTCTCTCGGGTTAGTAATACTCTCTCAGTTTAGTAAAACTCTCTCAGTTTAGTAATACTCTCTCAGTCTTGTAATACTCTATCAGCTTTCTCAGTTTAGTAATACTCTCTCAGTTTAGTAACACTCTCTCAGTTTAGTAATACTCTCTCAGTCTAGTAACACTCTCTCAGTTTAGTAACACTCTCTCAGTTTAGTAATACTCTCTCAGTTGAGTAATACTCTCTCAGTTTAGTAATACTCTCTCAGTTTAGTAATACTCTCTCAGTTGAGTAATACTCTCTGAGTCTAGTAACACTCTCTCAGTTTAGTAATACTCTCTCAGTTTAGTAATACTCTCTTGGGTTAGTAATACTCTCTCAGTTTAGTAAAACTCTCTCAGTTTAGTAATACTCTCTCAGTCTTGTAATACTCTCTCAGCTCTCTCAGTTTAGTAATACTCTCTCAGTTTAGTAACACTCTCTAAGTTTAGTAATACTCTCTCAGTCTAGTAACACTCTCTCAGTTTAGTAACACTCTCTCAGTTTAGTAATATTCTCTCAGTTTAGTAATACTCCCTCAGTTTAGTAATACTCTCTCAGTTTAGTAATATTCTCTCAGCTCTCTCAGTTTAGTAATACTCTCTCGGGTTAGTAATACTCTCTCAGTTTAGTAAAACTCTCTCAGTTTAGTAATACTCTCTCAGTCTTGTAATACTCTATCAGCTTTCTCAGTTTAGTAATACTCTCTCAGTTTAGTAACACTCTCTCAGTTTAGTAATACTCTCTCAGTCTAGTAACACTCTCTCAGTTTAGTAACACTCTCTCAGTTTAGTAATACTCTCTTGGGTTAGTAATATTCTCTAAGTTTAGTAACACTCTCTCAGTTTAGTAATACTCTCTCCTTTGAGTAATATTCTATCAGTTTAGTAATACTCTCTCAGTTGAGTAATACTCTCTCAGTCTTGTAACACTCTCTCAGTTGAGTAATATTCTCTGTTTAGTAACACTCTCTCAGTTTAGTAATACTCTCTCAGTTTAGTAATACTCTCTCAGTTTAGTAATACTCTCTCAGTTGAGTAATATTCTCTCGGTTGAGTAATACTCTCTGAGTCTAGTAACACTCTCTCAGTTTAGTAAAACTGTCTCAGTTTAGTAATACTCTCTCAGTTGAGTAATATTCTCTCAGTTTAGTAATATTCTCTCAGTTTAGTAATATTCTCTCAGATTAGTAATACTCTCTCGGGTTAGTAATATTCTCTCAGTTTAGTAAAACTCTCTCAGTTTAGTAATACTGACTCAGTCTTGTAATACTCTCTCAGCTCTCTCAGTTTAGTAATACTCTCTCAGTTTAGTAACACTCTCTCAGTTTAGTAATACTCTCTCAGTCTAGTAATACTCTCTCAGTCTAGTAACACTCTCTCAGTTTAGTAACACTCTCTCAGTTTAGTAATACTCTCTCAGTTGAGTAATACTCTCTCAGTTTAGTAATACTCTCTCAGTTTAGTAATACTCTCTCGGGTTAGTAATACTCTCTTGGGTTAGTAATACTCTCTCAGTTTAGTAAAACTCTCTCAGTTTAGTAATACTCTCTCAGTCTTGTAATACTCTCTCAGCTCTCTCAGTTTAGTAATACTCTCTCAGTTTAGTAACACTCTCTCAGTTTAGTAATACTCTCTCAGTCTAGTAACACTCTCTCAGTTTAGTAACACTCTCGCAGTTTAGTAATATTCTCTCAGTTTAGTAATACTCCCTCAGTTTAGTAATACTCTCTCAGTTTAGTAATATTCTCTCAGCTCTCTCAGTTTAGTAATACTCTCTCGGGTTAGTAATACTCTCTCAGTTTAGTAAAACTCTCTCAGTTTAGTAATACTCTCTCAGTCTTGTAATACTCTATCAGCTTTCTCAGTTTAGTAATACTCTCTCAGTTTAGTAACACTCTCTCAGTTTAGTAATACTCTCTCAGTCTAGTAACACTCTCAGTCTTGTAACACTCTCTCAGTTGAGTAATATTCTCTGTTTAGTAACACTCTCTCAGTTTAGTAATACTCTCTCAGTTTAGTAATACTCTCTCAGTTGAGTAATATTCTCTCGGTTGAGTAATACTCTCTGAGTCTAGTAACACTCTCTCAGTTTAGTAAAACTGTCTCAGTTTAGTAATACTCTCTCAGTTGAGTAATATTCTCTCAGTTTAGTAATATTCTCTCAGTTTAGTAATATTCTCTCAGTTTAGTAATACTCTCTCGGGTTAGTAATATTCTCTCAGTTTAGTAATATTCTCTCAGATTAGTAATACTCTCTCGGGTTAGTAATATTCTCTCAGTTTAGTAAAACTCTCTCAGTTTAGTAATACTGACTCAGTCTTGTAATACTCTCTCAGCTCTCTCAGTTTAGTAATACTCTCTCAGTTTAGTAACACTCTCTCAGTTTAGTAATACTCTCTCAGTCTAGTAACACTCTCTCAGTTTAGTAACACTCTCTCAGTTTAGTAATACTCTCTCAGTTGAGTAATACTCTCTCAGTTGAGTAATACTCTCTCAGTTTAGTAATACTCTCTCAGTTTAGTAATACTCTCTCAGTTGAGTAATACTCTCTGAGTCTAGTAACACTCTCTCAGTTTAGTAATACTCTCTCAGTTTGGTAATACTCTCTTGGGTTAGTAATACTCTCTCAGTTTAGTAAAACTCTCTCAGTTTAGTAATACTCTCTCAGTCTTGTAATACTCTCTCAGCTCTCTCAGTTTAGTAATACTCTCTCAGTTTAGTAACACTCTCTCCGTTTAGTAATACTCTCTCAGTCTAGTAACACTCTCTCAGTTTAGTAACACTCTCTCAGTTTAGTAATATTCTCTCAGTTTAGTAATACTCTCTTGGGTTAGTAATACTCTCTCAGTTTAGTAAAACTCTCTCAGTTTAGTAATACTCTCTCAGTCTTGTAATACTCTCTCAGCTCTCTCAGTTTAGTAATACTCTCCCAGTTTAGTAACACTCTCTCAGTTTAGTAATACTCTCTCAGTCTAGTAACACTCTCTCAGTTTAGTAACACTCTCTCAGTTTAGTAATATTCTCTCAGTTTAGTAATACTCTCTCAGTTTAGTAATACTCTCTCAGTTTAGTAATATTCTCTCAGCTCTCTCAGTTTAGTAATACTCTCTCGGGTTAGTAATACTCTCTCAGTTTAGTAAAACTCTCTCAGTTTAGTAATACTCTCTCAGTCTTGTAATACTCTATCAGCTTTCTCAGTTTAGTAATACTCTCTCAGTTTAGTAACACTCTCTCAGTTTAGTAATACTCTCTCAGTTTAGTAATACTCTCTCAGTTGAGTAATACTCTCTCAGTTTAGTAATACTCTCTCAGTTTAGTAATACTCTCTCAGTTGAGTAATACTCTCTGAGTCTAGTAACACTCTCTCAGTTTAGTAATACTCTCTCAGTTTAGTAATACTCTCTTGGGTTAGTAATACTCTCTCAGTTTAGTAAAACTCTCTCAGTTTAGTAATACTCTCTCAGTCTTGTAATACTCTCTCAGCTCTCTCAGTTTAGTAATACTCTCTCAGTTTAGTAACACTCTCTAAGTTTAGTAATACTCTCTCAGTCTAGTAATACTCTCTCAGTTTAGTAATACTCTCTCAGTTTAGTAATATTCTCTCAGTTTAGTAATACTCCCTCAGTTTAGTAATACTCTCTCAGTTTAGTAATATTCTCTCAGCTCTCTCAGTTTAGTAATACTCTCTCGGGTTAGTAATACTCTCTCAGTTTAGTAAAACTCTCTCAGTTGAGTAATACTCTCTCAGTTTAGTAATACTCTCTCAGTTTAGTAATACTCTCTCAGTTGAGTAATACTCTCTGAGTCTAGTAACACTCTCTCAGTTTAGTAATACTCTCTCAGTTTAGTAATACTCTCTTGGGTTAGTAATACTCTCTCAGTTTAGTAAAACTCTCTCAGTTTAGTAATACTCTCTCAGTCTTGTAATACTCTCTCAGCTCTCTCAGTTTAGTAATACTCTCTCAGTTTAGTAACACTCTCTAAGTTTAGTAATACTCTCTCAGTCTAGTAACACTCTCTCAGTTTAGTAACACTCTCTCAGTTTAGTAATATTCTCTCAGTTTAGTAATACTCCCTCAGTTTAGTAATACTCTCTCAGTTTAGTAATATTCTCTCAGCTCTCTCAGTTTAGTAATACTCTCTCGGGTTAGTAATACTCTCTCAGTTTAGTAAAACTCTCTCAGTTTAGTAATACTCTCTCAGTCTTGTAATACTCTATCAGCTTTCTCAGTTTAGTAATACTCTCTCAGTTTAGTAACACTCTCTCAGTTTAGTAATACTCTCTCAGTCTAGTAACACTCTCTCAGTTTAGTAACACTCTCTCAGTTTAGTAATACTCTCTTGGTTTAGTAATATTCTCTAAGTTTAGTAACACTCTCTCAGTTTAGTAATACTATCTCCTTTGAGTAATATTCTATCAGTTTAGTAATACTCTCTCAGTTGAGTAATACTCTCTCAGTCTTGTAACACTCTCTCAGTTGAGTAATATTCTCTGTTTAGTAACACTCTCTCAGTTTAGTAATACTCTCTCAGTTTAGTAATACTCTCTCAGTTTAGTAATACTCTCTCAGTTGAGTAATATTCTCTCGGTTGAGTAATACTCTCTGAGTCTAGTAACACTCTCTCAGTTTAGTAAAACTGTCTCAGTTTAGTAATACTCTCTCAGTTGAGTAATATTCTCTCAGTTTAGTAATATTCTCTCAGTTTAGTAATATTCTCTCAGTTTAGTAATACTCTCTCGGGTTAGTAATATTCTCTCAGTTTAGTAATATTCTCTCAGATTAGTAATACTCTCTCGGGTTAGTAATATTCTCTCAGTTTAGTAAAACTCTCTCAGTTTAGTAATACTGACTCAGTCTTGTAATACTCTCTCAGCTCTCTCAGTTTAGTAATACTCTCTCAGTTTAGTAACACTCTCTCAGTTTAGTAATACTCTCTCAGTCTAGTAACACTCTCTCAGTTTAGTAACACTCTCTCAGTTTAGTAATACTCTCTCAGTTGAGTAATACTCTCTCAGTTGAGTAATACTCTCTCAGTTTAGTAATACTCTCTCAGTTTAGTAATACTCTCTTGGGTTAGTAATACTCTCTCAGTTTAGTAAAACTCTCTCAGTTTAGTAATACTCTCTCAGTCTTGTAATACTCTCTCAGCTCTCTCAGTTTAGTAATACTCTCTCAGTTTAGTAACACTCTCTCAGTTTAGTAATACTCTCTCAGTCTAGTAACACTCTCTCAGTTTAGTAACACTCTCTCAGTTTAGTAATATTCTCTCAGTTTAGTAATACTCCCTCAGTTTAGTAATACTCTCTCAGTTTAGTAATATTCTCTCAGCTCTCTCAGTTTAGTAATACTCTCTCGGGTTAGTAATACTCTCTCAGTTTAGTAAAACTCTCTCAGTTTAGTAATACTCTCTCAGTCTTGTAATACTCTATCAGCTTTCTCAGTTTAGTAATACTCTCTCAGTTTAGTAACACTCTCTCAGTTTAGTAATACTCTCTCAGTCTAGTAACACTCTCAGTCTTGTAACACTCTCTCAGTTGAGTAATATTCTCTGTTTAGTAACACTCTCTCAGTTTAGTAATACTCTCTCAGTTTAGTAATACTCTCTCAGTTGAGTAATATTCTCTCGGTTGAGTAATACTCTCTGAGTCTAGTAACACTCTCTCCGTTTAGTAAAACTGTCTCAGTTTAGTAATACTCTCTCAGTTGAGTAATATTCTCTCAGTTTAGTAATATTCTCTCAGTTTAGTAATATTCTCTCAGTTTAGTAATACTCTCTCGGGTTAGTAATATTCTCTCAGTTTAGTAATATTCTCTCAGATTAGTAATACTCTCTCGGGTTAGTAATATTCTCTCAGTTTAGTAAAACTCTCTCAGTTTAGTAATACTGACTCAGTCTTGTAATACTCTCTCAGCTCTCTCAGTTTAGTAATACTCTCTCAGTTTAGTAACACTCTCTCAGTTTAGTAATACTCTCTCAGTCTAGTAACACTCTCTCAGTTTAGTAACACTCTCTCAGTTTAGTAATACTCTCTCAGTTGAGTAATACTCTCTCAGTTTAGTAATACTCTCTCAGTTTAGTAATACTCTCTCAGTTGAGTAATACTCTCTGAGTCTAGTAACACTCTCTCAGTTTAGTAATACTCTCTCAGTTTAGTAATACTCTCTTGGGTTAGTAATACTCTCTCAGTTTAGTAAAACTCTCTCAGTTTAGTAATACTCTCTCAGTCTTGTAATACTCTCTCAGCTCTCTCAGTTTAGTAATACTCTCTCAGTTTAGTAACACTCTCTCAGTTTAGTAATACTCTCTCAGTCTAGTAACACTCTCTCAGTTTAGTAACACTCTCTCAGTTTAGTAATATTCTCTCAGTTTAGTAATACTCCCTCAGTTTAGTAATACTCTCTCAGTTTAGTAATATTCTCTCAGCTCTCTCAGTTTAGTAATACTCTCTCGGGTTAGTAATACTCTCTCAGTTTAGTAAAACTCTCTCAGTTTAGTAATACTCTCTCAGTCTTGTAATACTCTATCAGCTTTCTCAGTTTAGTAATACTCTCTCAGTTTAGTAACACTCTCTCAGTTTAGTAATACTCTCTCAGTCTAGTAACACTCTCAGTTTAGTAACACTCTCTCAGTTTAGTAATACTCTCTTGGGTTAGTAATATTCTCTAAGTTTAGTAACACTCTCTCAGTTTAGTAATACTCTCTCCTTTGAGTACTATTCTATCAGTTTAGTAATACTCTCTCAGTTGAGTAATACTCTCTCAGTTTAGTAATACTCTCTCAGTTGAGTAATATTCTCTCGGTTGAGTAATACTCTCTGAGTCTAGTAACACTCTCTCAGTTTAGTAAAACTGTCTCAGTTTAGTAATACTCTCTCAGTTGAGTAATATTCTCTCAGTTTAGTAATATTGTCTCAGTTTAGTAATATTCTCTCAGTTTAGTAATACTCTCTCGGGTTAGTAATATTCTCTCAGATTAGTAATACTCTCTCGGGTTAGTAATATTCTCTCAGTTTAGTAAAACTCTCTCAGTTTAGTAATACTGACTCAGTCTTGTAATACTCTCTCAGCTCTCTCAGTTTAGTAATACTCTCTCAGTCTAGTAACACTCTCTCAGTTTAGTAACACTTTCTCAGTTTAGTAATACTAACTCAGTTGAGTAATACTCTCTCAGTTTAGTAACACTCTCTCAGTTTAGTAATAATCTCTCAGTTTAGTAATACTCTCTCAGTTTAGTAATTTTCTCTCAGTTTAGTAATATTCTCTCAGATCTCTCAGTTTAGTAATATTATCTCAGTCTAGTAACACTCTCTCAGTTTAGTAATATTCTCTCAGTTTAGTAATACTCTCTCAGTTTAGTAATACTCTCTTGGGTTAGTAATATTCTCTCAGTTTAGTAAAACTCTCTCAGTTTAGTAACTCACTCAGTCTTGTAATACTCTCTCAGCTCTCTCAGATTAGTAATACTCTCTCAGTCTAGTAACACTCTCTCAGTTTAGTAACACTTTCTCAGTTTAGTAATACTAACTCAGTTGAGTAATACTCTCTCAGTTTAGTAATACTCTCTCAGTTTAGTAATATTCTCTCAGTTTAGTAATATTCTCTCAGTTTAATAATACTCTCTCAGTTTAGTAATATTCTCTCAGTTTAGTAATATTCTCTCAGTTTAGTAATATTCTCTCAGTTTAGTAATACTCTCTCGGGTTAGTAATATTCTCTCAGTTTAGTAATACTCTCTTGGGTTAGTAATACTCTCTCAGTTTAGTAAAACTCTCTCAGTTTAGTAATACTCTCTCAGTCTTGTAATACTCTCTCAGCTCTCTCATTTTAGTAATACTCTCCCAGTTTAGTAACACTCTCTCAGTTTAGTAATACTCTCTCAGTCTAGTAACACGCTCTCAGTTTAGTAACACTCTCTCAGTTTAGTAATATTCTCTCAGTTTAGTAATACTCTCTCAGTTTAGTAATACTCTCTGAGTTTAGTAATATTCTCTCAGCTAACTCAGTTTAGTAATACTCTCTCGGGTTAGTAATACTCTCTCAGTTTAGTAAAACTCTCTCAGTTTAGTAATACTCTCTCAGTCTTGTAATACTCTATCAGCTTTCTCAGTTTAGTAATACTCTCTCAGTTTAGTAACACTCTCTCAGTTTAGTAATACTCTCTCAGTCTAGTAACACTCTCTCAGTTTAGTAATACTCTCTCAGTTGAGTAATACTCTCTCAGTTTAGTAATACTCTCTCAGTTTAGTAATACTCTCTCAGTTGAGTAATACTCTCTGAGTCTAGTAACACTCTCTCAGTTTAGTAATACTCTCTCAGTTTAGTAACACTCTCTCAGTTTAGTAATACTCTCTCAGTCCAATAACACTCTCTCAGTTTAGTAACACTCTCTCAGTTTAGTAATATTCTCTCAGTTTAGTAATACTCTCTCAGTTTAGTAATACTCTCTCAGTTTAGTAATATTCTCTCAGCTCTCTCAGTTTAGTAATACTCTCTCGGGTTAGTAATACTCTCTCAGTTTAGTAAAACTCTCTCAGTTTAGTAATACTCTCTCAGTCTTGTAATACTCTATCAGCTTTCTCAGTTTAGTAATACTCTCTCAGTTTAGTAACACTCTCTCAGTTTAGTAATACTCTCTCAGTCTAGTAACACTCTCTCAGTTTAGTAACACTCTCTCAGTTTAGTAATACTCTCTCAGTTGAGTAATACTCTCTCAGTTTAGTAATACTCTCTCAGTTTAGTAATACTCTCTCAGTTGAGTAATACTCTATCAGCTTTCTCAGTTTAGTAACACTCTCTCAGTTTAGTAACACAGTCTCAGTTTAGTAATATTCTCTCAGTTTAGTAATACTCTCTCAGTTTAGTAATACTCTCTGAGTTTAGTAATATTCTCTCAGCTAACTCAGTTTAGTAATACTCTCTCGGGTTAGTAATACTCTCTCAGTTTAGTAAAACTCTCTCAGTTTAGTAATACTCTCTCAGTTTAGTAACACTCTCTCAGTTTAGTGATACTCTCTCAGTCTAGTAACACTCTCTCAGTTTAGTAATACTCTCTCAGTTGAGTAATACTCTCTCAGTTTAGTAATACTCTCTCAGTTTAGTAATACTCTCTCAGTTGAGTAATACTCTCTGAGTCTAGTAACACTCTCTCAGTTTAGTTATACTCTCTCAGTTTAGTAAAACTCTCTCAGTTTAGTAATACTCTCTCAGTCTTGTAATACTCTCTCAGCTCTCTCAGTTTAGTAATACTCTCTCAGTTTAGTAACACTCTCTCAGTTTAGTAATACTCTCTCAGTCCAGTAACACTCTCTCAGTTTAGTAACACTCTCTCAGTTTAGTAATATTCTCTCAGTTTAGTAATACTCTCTCAGTTTAGTAATACTCTCTCAGTTTAGTAATATTCTCTCAGCTCTCTCAGTTTAGTAATACTCTCTCGGGTTAGTAATACTCTCTCAGTTTAGTAAAACTCTCTCAGTTTAGTAATACTCTCTCAGTCTTGTAATACTCTATCAGCTTTCTCAGTTTAGTAATACTCTCTCAGTTTAGTAACACTCTCTCAGTTTAGTAATACTCTCTCAGTCTAGTAACACTCTCTCAGTTTAGTAACACTCTCTCAGTTTAGTAATACTCTCTCAGTTGAGTAATACTCTCTCAGTTTAGTAATACTCTCTCAGTTTAGTAATACTCTCTCAGTTGAGTAATACTCTCTGAGTCTAGTAACACTCTCTCAGTTTAGTAATACTCTCTCAGTTGAGTAATACTCTCTCAGTTTAGTAATACTCTCTCAGTTTAGTAATACTCTCTCAGTTGAGTAATACTCTCTGAGTCTAGTAACACTCTCTCAGTTTAGTAAAACTCTCTCAGTTTAGTAACACTCTCTCAGTTTAGTAATACTCTCTCAGTCCAATAACACTCTCTCAGTTTAGTAACACTCTCTCAGTTTAGTAATATTCTCTCAGTTTAGTAATACTCTCTCAGTTTAGTAATACTCTCTCAGTTTAGTAATATTCTCTCAGCTCTCTCAGTTTAGTAATACTCTCTCGGGTTAGTAATACTCTCTCAGTTTAGTAAAACTCTCTCAGTTTAGTAATACTCTCTCAGTCTTGTAATACTCTATCAGCTTTCTCAGTTTAGTAATACTCTCTCAGTTTAGTAACACTCTCTCAGTTTAGTAATACTCTCTCAGTCTAGTAACACTCTCTCAGTTTAGTAACACTCTCTCAGTTTAGTAATACTCTCTCAGTTGAGTAATACTCTCTCAGTTTAGTAATACTCTCTCAGTTTAGTAATACTCTCTCAGTTGAGTAATACTCTATCAGCTTTCTCAGTTTAGTAACACTCTCTCAGTTTAGTAACACTGTCTCAGTTTAGTAATATTCTCTCAGTTTAGTAATACTCTCTCAGTTTAGTAATACTCTCTGAGTTTAGTAATATTCTCTCAGCTAACTCAGTTTAGTAATACTCTCTCGGGTTAGTAATACTCTCTCAGTTTAGTAAAACTCTCTCAGTTTAGTAATACTCTCTCAGTTTAGTAACACTCTCTCAGTTTAGTGATACTCTCTCAGTCTAGTAACACTCTCTCAGTTTAGTAATACTCTCTCAGTTGAGTAATACTCTCTCAGTTTAGTAATACTCTCTCAGTTTAGTAATACTCTCTCAGTTGAGTAATACTCTCTGAGTCTAGTAACACTCTCTCAGTTTAGTTATACTCTCTCAGTTTAGTAAAACTCTCTCAGTTTAGTAATACTCTCTCAGTCTTGTAATACTCTCTCAGCTCTCTCAGTTTAGTAATACTCTCTCAGTTTAGTAACACTCTCTCAGTTTAGTAATACTCTCTCAGTCCAGTAACACTCTCTCAGTTTAGTAACACTCTCTCAGTTTAGTAATATTCTCTCAGTTTAGTAATACTCTCTCAGTTTAGTAATACTCTCTCAGTTTAGTAATATTCTCTCAGCTCTCTCAGTTTAGTAATACTCTCTCGGGTTAGTAATACTCTCTCAGTTTAGTAAAACTCTCTCAGTTTAGTAATACTCTCTCAGTCTTGTAATACTCTATCAGCTTTCTCAGTTTAGTAATACTCTCTCAGTTTAGTAACACTCTCTCAGTTTAGTAATACTCTCTCAGTCTAGTAACACTCTCTCAGTTTAGTAACACTCTCTCAGTTTAGTAATACTCTCTCAGTTGAGTAATACTCTCTCAGTTTAGTAATACTCTCTCAGTTTAGTAATACTCTCTCAGTTGAGTAATACTCTCTGAGTCTAGTAACACTCTCTCAGTTTAGTAATACTCTCTCAGTTTAGTAATACTCTCTTTGGTTAGTAATACTCTCTCAGTTTAGTAAAACTCTCTCAGTTTAGTAATACTCTCTCAGTCTTGTAATACTCTCTCAGCTCTCTCAGTTTAGTAATACTCTCTCAGTTTAGTAACACTCTCTAAGTTTAGTAATACTCTCTCAGTCTAGTAACACTCTCTCAGTTTAGTAACACTCTCTCAGTTTAGTAATATTCTCTCAGTTTAGTAATACTCCCTCAGTTTAGTAATACTCTCTCAGTTTAGTAATATTCTCTCAGCTCTCTCAGTTTAGTAATACTCTCTCGGGTTAGTAATACTCTCTCAGTTTAGTAAAACTCTCTCAGTTTAGTAATACTCTCTCAGTCTTGTAATACTCTATCAGCTTTCTCAGTTTAGTAATACTCTCTCAGTTTAGTAACACTCTCTCAGTTTAGTAATACTCTCTCAGTCTAGTAACACTCTCTCAGTTTAGTAACACTCTCTCAGTTTAGTAATACTCTCTTGGGTTAGTAATATTCTCTAAGTTTAGTAACACTCTCTCAGTTTAGTAATACTCTCTCCTTTGAGTAATATTCTATCAGTTTAGTAATACTCTCTCAGTTGAGTAATACTCTCTCAGTCTTGTAACACTCTCTCAGTTGAGTAATATTCTCTGTTTAGTAACACTCTCTCAGTTTAGTAATACTCTCTCAGTTTAGTAATACTCTCTCAGTTTAGTAATACTCTCTCAGTTGAGTAATATTCTCTCGGTTGAGTAATACTCTCTGAGTCTAGTAACACTCTCTCAGTTTAGTAAAACTGTCTCAGTTTAGTAATACTCTCTCAGTTGAGTAATATTCTCTCAGTTTAGTAATATTCTCTCAGTTTAGTAATATTCTCTCAGATTAGTAATACTCTCTCGGGTTAGTAATATTCTCTCAGATTAGTAAAACTCTCTCAGTTTAGTAATACTGACTCAGTCTTGTAATACTCTCTCAGCTCTCTCAGTTTAGTAATACTCTCTCAGTTTAGTAACACTCTCTCAGTTTAGTAATACTCTCTCAGTCTAGTAATACTCTCTCAGTCTAGTAACACTCTCTCAGTTTAGTAACACTCTCTCAGTTTAGTAATACTCTCTCAGTTGAGTAATACTCTCTCAGTTTAGTAATACTCTCTCAGTTTAGTAATACTCTCTCGGGTTAGTAATACTCTCTTGGGTTAGTAATACTCTCTCAGTTTAGTAAAACTCTCTCAGTTTAGTAATACTCTCTCAGTCTTGTAATACTCTCTCAGCTCTCTCAGTTTAGTAATACTCTCTCAGTTTAGTAACACTCTCTCAGTTTAGTAATACTCTCTCAGTCTAGTAACACTCTCTCAGTTTAGTAACACTCTCTCAGTTTAGTAATATTCTCTCAGTTTAGTAATACTCCCTCAGTTTAGTAATACTCTCTCAGTTTAGTAATATTCTCTCAGCTCTCTCAGTTTAGTAATACTCTCTCGGGTTAGTAATACTCTCTCAGTTTAGTAAAACTCTCTCAGTTTAGTAATACTCTCTCAGTCTTGTAATACTCTATCAGCTTTCTCAGTTTAGTAATACTCTCTCAGTTTAGTAACACTCTCTCAGTTTAGTAATACTCTCTCAGTCTAGTAACACTCTCAGTCTTGTAACACTCTCTCAGTTGAGTAATATTCTCTGTTTAGTAACACTCTCTCAGTTTAGTAATACTCTCTCAGTTTAGTAATACTCTCTCAGTTGAGTAATATTCTCTCGGTTGAGTAATACTCTCTGAGTCTAGTAACACTCTCTCAGTTTAGTAAAACTGTCTCAGTTTAGTAATACTCTCTCAGTTGAGTAATATTCTCTCAGTTTAGTAATATTCTCTCAGTTTAGTAATATTCTCTCAGTTTAGTAATACTCTCTCGGGTTAGTAATATTCTCTCAGTTTAGTAATATTCTCTCAGATTAGTAATACTCTCTCGGGTTAGTAATATTCTCTCAGTTTAGTAAAACTCTCTCAGTTTAGTAATACTGACTCAGTCTTGTAATACTCTCTCAGCTCTCTCAGTTTAGTAATACTCTCTCAGTTTAGTAACACTCTCTCAGTTTAGTAATACTCTCTCAGTCTAGTAACACTCTCTCAGTTTAGTAACACTCTCTCAGTTTAGTAATACTCTCTCAGTTGAGTAATACTCTCTCAGTTTAGTAATACTCTCTCAGTTTAGTAATACTCTCTCCGTTTAGTAATACTCTCTCAGTTTAGTCATATTCTCTGAGTCTAGTAACACTCTCTCAGTTTAGTAATACTCTCTCAGTTTGGTAATACTCTCTTGGGTTAGTAATACTCTCTCAGTTTAGTAAAACTCTCTCAGTTTAGTAATACTCTCTCAGTCTTGTAATACTCTCTCAGCTCTCTCAGTTTAGTAATACTCTCTCAGTTTAGTAACACTCTCTCCGTTTAGTAATACTCTCTCAGTCTAGTAACACTCTCTCAGTTTAGTAACACTCTCTCAGTTTAGTAATATTCTCTCAGTTTAGTAATACTCCCTCAGTTTAGTAATACTCTCTCAGTTTAGTAATATTCTCTCAGCTCTCTCAGTTTAGTAATACTCTCTCGGGTTAGTAATACTCTCTCAGTTTAGTAAAACTCTCTCAGTTTAGTAATACTCTCTCAGTCTTGTAATACTCTATCAGCTTTCTCAGTTTAGTAATACTCTCTCAGTTTAGTAACACTCTCTCAGTTTAGTAATACTCTCTCAGTCTAGTAACACTCTCTCAGTTTAGTAACACTCTCTCAGTTTAGTAATACTCTCTCAGTTGAGTAATACTCTCTCAGTTGAGTAATACTCTCTCAGTTTAGTAATACTCTCTCAGTTTAGTAATACTCTCTCAGTTGAGTAATACTCTCTGAGTCTAGTAACACTCTCTCAGTTTAGTAATACTCTCTCAGTTTTGTAATACTCTCTTGGGTTAGTAATACTCTCTCAGTTTAGTAAAACTCTCTCAGTTTAGTAATACTCTCTCAGTCTTGTAATACTCTCTCAGCTCTCTCAGTTTAGTAATACTCTCTCAGTTTAGTAACACTCTCTCCGTTTAGTAATACTCTCTCAGTCTAGTAACACTCTCTCAGTTTAGTAACACTCTCTCAGTTTAGTAATATTCTCTCAGTTTAGTAATACTCCCTCAGTTTAGTAATACTCTCTCAGTTTAGTAATATTCTCTCAGCTCTCTCAGTTTAGTAATACTCTCTCGGGTTAGTAATACTCTCTCAGTTTAGTAAAACTCTCTCAGTTTAGTAATACTCTCTCAGTCTTGTAATACTCTATCAGCTTTCTCAGTTTAGTAATACTCTCTCAGTTTAGTAACACTCTCTCAGTTTAGTAATACTCTCTCAGTCTAGTAACACTCTCTCAGTTTAGTAACACTCTCTCAGTTTAGTAATACTCTCTTGGGTTAGTAATATTCTCTCAGTTTAGTAACACTCTCTCAGTTTAGTAATACTCTCTCCTTTGAGTAATATTCTATCAGTTTAGTAATACTCTCTCAGTTTAGTAATACTCTCTCAGTTTAGTAATACTCTCTCCTTTGAGTACTATTCTATCAGTTTAGTAATACTCTCTCAGTTGAGTAATACTCTCTCAGTTTAGTAATACTCTCTCAGTTGAGTAATATTCTCTCGGTTGAGTAATACTCTCTGAGTCTAGTAACACTCTCTCAGTTTAGTAAAACTGTCTCAGTTTAGTAATACTCTCTCAGTTGAGTAATATTCTCTCAGTTTAGTAATATTGTCTCAGTTTAGTAATATTCTCTCAGTTTAGTAATACTCTCTCGGGTTAGTAATATTCTCTCAGATTAGTAATACTCTCTCGGGTTAGTAATATTCTCTCAGTTTAGTAAAACTCTCTCAGTTTAGTAATACTGACTCAGTCTTGTAATACTCTCTCAGCTCTCTCAGTTTAGTAATACTCTCTCAGTCTAGTAACACTCTCTCAGTTTAGTAACACTTTCTCAGTTTAGTAATACTAACTCAGTTGAGTAATACTCTCTCAGTTTAGTAACACTCTCTCAGTTTAGTAATAATCTCTCAGTTTAGTAATACTCTCTCAGTTTAGTAATTTTCTCTCAGTTTAGTAATATTCTCTCAGATCTCTCAGTTTAGTAATATTATCTCAGTCTAGTAACACTCTCTCAGTTTAGTAATATTCTCTCAATTTAGTAATACTCTCTCAGTTTAGTAATACTCTCTTGGGTTAGTAATATTCTCTCAGTTTAGTAAAACTCTCTCAGTTTAGTAACTCACTCAGTCTTGTAATACTCTCTCAGCTCTCTCAGATTAGTAATACTCTCTCAGTCTAGTAACACTCTCTCAGTTTAGTAACACTTTCTCAGTTTAGTAATACTAACTCAGTTGAGTAATACTCTCTCAGTTTAGTAATACTCTCTCAGTTTAGTAATATTCTCTCAGTTTAGTAATATTCTCTCAGTTTAATAATACTCTCTCAGTTTAGTAATATTCTCTCAGTTTAGTAATATTCTCTCAGTTTAGTAATATTCTCTCAGTTTAGTAATACTCTCTCGGGTTAGTAATATTCTCTCAGTTTAGTAATACTCTCTTGGGTTAGTAATACTCTCTCAGTTTAGTAAAACTCTCTCAGTTTAGTAATACTCTCTCAGTCTTGTAATACTCTCTCAGCTCTCTCATTTTAGTAATACTCTCCCAGTTTAGTAACACTCTCTCAGTTTAGTAATACTCTCTCAGTCTAGTAACACTCTCTCAGTTTAGTAACACTCTCTCAGTTTAGTAATATTCTCTCAGTTTAGTAATACTCTCTCAGTTTAGTAATACTCTCTCAGTTTAGTAATATTCTCTCAGCTCTCTCAGTTTAGTAATACTCTCTCGGGTTAGTAATACTCTCTCAGTTTAGTAAAACTCTCTCAGTTTAGTAATACTCTCTCAGTCTTGTAATACTCTATCAGCTTTCTCAGTTTAGTAATACTCTCTCAGTTTAGTAACACTCTCTCAGTTTAGTAATACTCTCTCAGTCTAGTAACACTCTCTCAGTTTAGTAACACTCTCTCAGTTTAGTAATACTCTCTCAGTTGAGTAATACTCTCTCAGTTTAGTAATACTCTCTCAGTTGAGTAATACTCTATCAGCTTTCTCAGTTTAGTAACACTCTCTCAGTTTAGTAACACTGTCTCAGTTTAGTAATATTCTCTCAGTTTAGTAATACTCTCTCAGTTTAGTAATACTCTCTGAGTTTAGTAATATTCTCTCAGCTAACTCAGTTTAGTAATACTCTCTCGGGTTAGTAATACTCTCTCAGTTTAGTAAAACTCTCTCAGTTTAGTAATACTCTCTCAGTTTAGTAACACTCTCTCAGTTTAGTAATACTCTCTCAGTTTAGTAATACTCTCTCAGTTGAGTAATACTCTCTGAGTCTAGTAACACTCTCTCAGTTTAGTTATACTCTCTCAGTTTACTCTCTCAGTTTAGTAATACTCTCTCAGTTTAGTAATACTCTCTCAGCTCTCTCAGTTTAGTAATACTCTCTCAGTTTAGTAACACTCTCTCAGTTTAGTAATACTCTCTCAGTCCAGTAACACTCTCTCAGTTTAGTAACACTCTCTCAGTTTAGTAATATTCTCTCAGTTTAGTAATACTCTCTCAGTTTAGTAATACTCTCTCAGTTTAGTAATATTCTCTCAGCTCTCTCAGTTTAGTAATACTCTCTCGGGTTAGTAATACTCTCTCAGTTTAGTAAAACTCTCTCAGTTTAGTAATACTCTCTCAGTCTTGTAATACTCTATCAGCTTTCTCAGTTTAGTAATACTCTCTCAGTTTAGTAACACTCTCTCAGTTTAGTAATACTCTCTCAGTCTAGTAACACTCTCTCAGTTTAGTAACACTCTCTCAGTTTAGTAATACTCTCTCAGTTGAGTAATACTCTCTCAGTTTAGTAATACTCTCTCAGTTTAGTAATACTCTCTCAGTTGAGTAATACTCTCTGAGTCTAGTAACACTCTCTCAGTTTAGTAATACTCTCTCAGTTTAGTAATACTCTCTTTGGTTAGTAATACTCTCTCAGTTTAGTAAAACTCTCTCAGTTTAGTAATACTCTCTCAGTCTTGTAATACTCTCTCAGCTCTCTCAGTTTAGTAATACTCTCTCAGTTTAGTAACACTCTCTAAGTTTAGTAATACTCTCTCAGTCTAGTAACACTCTCTCAGTTTAGTAACACTCTCTCAGTTTAGTAATATTCTCTCAGTTTAGTAATACTCCCTCAGTTTAGTAATACTCTCTCAGTTTAGTAATATTCTCTCAGCTCTCTCAGTTTAGTAATACTCTCTCGGGTTAGTAATACTCTCTCAGTTTAGTAAAACTCTCTCAGTTTAGTAATACTCTCTCAGTCTTGTAATACTCTATCAGCTTTCTCAGTTTAGTAATACTCTCTCAGTTTAGTAACACTCTCTCAGTTTAGTAATACTCTCTCAGTCTAGTAACACTCTCTCAGTTTAGTAACACTCTCTCAGTTTAGTAATACTCTCTTGGGTTAGTAATATTCTCTAAGTTTAGTAACACTCTCTCAGTTTAGTAATACTCTCTCCTTTGAGTAATATTCTATCAGTTTAGTAATACTCTCTCAGTTGAGTAATACTCTCTCAGTCTTGTAACACTCTCTCAGTTGAGTAATATTCTCTGTTTAGTAACACTCTCTCAGTTTAGTAATACTCTCTCAGTTTAGTAATACTCTCTCAGTTTAGTAATACTCTCTCAGTTGAGTAATATTCTCTCGGTTGAGTAATACTCTCTGAGTCTAGTAACACTCTCTCAGTTTAGTAAAACTGTCTCAGTTTAGTAATACTCTCTCAGTTGAGTAATATTCTCTCAGTTTAGTAATATTCTCTCAGTTTAGTAATATTCTCTCAGATTAGTAATACTCTCTCGGGTTAGTAATATTCTCTCAGATTAGTAAAACTCTCTCAGTTTAGTAATACTGACTCAGTCTTGTAATACTCTCTCAGCTCTCTCAGTTTAGTAATACTCTCTCAGTTTAGTAACACTCTCTCAGTTTAGTAATACTCTCTCAGTCTAGTAATACTCTCTCAGTCTAGTAACACTCTCTCAGTTTAGTAACACTCTCTCAGTTTAGTAATACTCTCTCAGTTGAGTAATACTCTCTCAGTTTAGTAATACTCTCTCAGTTTAGTAATACTCTCTCGGGTTAGTAATACTCTCTTGGGTTAGTAATACTCTCTCAGTTTAGTAAAACTCTCTCAGTTTAGTAATACTCTCTCAGTCTTGTAATACTCTCTCAGCTCTCTCAGTTTAGTAATACTCTCTCAGTTTAGTAACACTCTCTCAGTTTAGTAATACTCTCTCAGTCTAGTAACACTCTCTCAGTTTAGTAACACTCTCTCAGTTTAGTAATATTCTCTCAGTTTAGTAATACTCCCTCAGTTTAGTAATACTCTCTCAGTTTAGTAATATTCTCTCAGCTCTCTCAGTTTAGTAATACTCTCTCGGGTTAGTAATACTCTCTCAGTTTAGTAAAACTCTCTCAGTTTAGTAATACTCTCTCAGTCTTGTAATACTCTATCAGCTTTCTCAGTTTAGTAATACTCTCTCAGTTTAGTAACACTCTCTCAGTTTAGTAATACTCTCTCAGTCTAGTAACACTCTCAGTCTTGTAACACTCTCTCAGTTGAGTAATATTCTCTGTTTAGTAACACTCTCTCAGTTTAGTAATACTCTCTCAGTTTAGTAATACTCTCTCAGTTGAGTAATATTCTCTCGGTTGAGTAATACTCTCTGAGTCTAGTAACACTCTCTCAGTTTAGTAAAACTGTCTCAGTTTAGTAATACTCTCTCAGTTGAGTAATATTCTCTCAGTTTAGTAATATTCTCTCAGTTTAGTAATATTCTCTCAGTTTAGTAATACTCTCTCGGGTTAGTAATATTCTCTCAGTTTAGTAATATTCTCTCAGATTAGTAATACTCTCTCGGGTTAGTAATATTCTCTCAGTTTAGTAAAACTCTCTCAGTTTAGTAATACTGACTCAGTCTTGTAATACTCTCTCAGCTCTCTCAGTTTAGTAATACTCTCTCAGTTTAGTAACACTCTCTCAGTTTAGTAATACTCTCTCAGTCTAGTAACACTCTCTCAGTTTAGTAACACTCTCTCAGTTTAGTAATACTCTCTCAGTTGAGTAATACTCTCTCAGTTGAGTAATACTCTCTCAGTTTAGTAATACTCTCTCCGTTTAGTAATACTCTCTCAGTTGAGTAATACTCTCTGAGTCTAGTAACACTCTCTCAGTTTAGTAATACTCTCTCAGTTTGGTAATACTCTCTTGGGTTAGTAATACTCTCTCAGTTTAGTAAAACTCTCTCAGTTTAGTAATACTCTCTCAGTCTTGTAATACTCTCTCAGCTCTCTCAGTTTAGTAATACTCTCTCAGTTTAGTAACACTCTCTCCGTTTAGTAATACTCTCTCAGTCTAGTAACACTCTCTCAGTTTAGTAACACTCTCTCAGTTTAGTAATATTCTCTCAGTTTAGTAATACTCCCTCAGTTTAGTAATACTCTCTCAGTTTAGTAATATTCTCTCAGCTCTCTCAGTTTAGTAATACTCTCTCGGGTTAGTAATACTCTCTCAGTTTAGTAAAACTCTCTCAGTTTAGTAATACTCTCTCAGTCTTGTAATACTCTATCAGCTTTCTCAGTTTAGTAATACTCTCTCAGTTTAGTAACACTCTCTCAGTTTAGTAATACTCTCTCAGTCTAGTAACACTCTCTCAGTTTAGTAACACTCTCTCAGTTTAGTAATACTCTCTCAGTTGAGTAATACTCTCTCAGTTGAGTAATACTCTCTCAGTTTAGTAATACTCTCTCAGTTTAGTAATACTCTCTCAGTTGAGTAATACTCTCTGAGTCTAGTAACACTCTCTCAGTTTAGTAATACTCTCTCAGTTTTGTAATACTCTCTTGGGTTAGTAATACTCTCTCAGTTTAGTAAAACTCTCTCAGTTTAGTAATACTCTCTCAGTCTTGTAATACTCTCTCAGCTCTCTCAGTTTAGTAATACTCTCTCAGTTTAGTAACACTCTCTCCGTTTAGTAATACTCTCTCAGTCTAGTAACACTCTCTCAGTTTAGTAACACTCTCTCAGTTTAGTAATATTCTCTCAGTTTAGTAATACTCCCTCAGTTTAGTAATACTCTCTCAGTTTAGTAATATTCTCTCAGCTCTCTCAGTTTAGTAATACTCTCTCGGGTTAGTAATACTCTCTCAGTTTAGTAAAACTCTCTCAGTTTAGTAATACTCTCTCAGTCTTGTAATACTCTATCAGCTTTCTCAGTTTAGTAATACTCTCTCAGTTTAGTAACACTCTCTCAGTTTAGTAATACTCTCTCAGTCTAGTAACACTCTCAGTTTAGTAACACTCTCTCAGTTTAGTAATACTCTCTTGGGTTAGTAATATTCTCTAAGTTTAGTAACACTCTCTCAGTTTAGTAATACTCTCTCCTTTGAGTAATATTCTATCAGTTTAGTAATACTCTCTCAGTTTAGTAATACTCTCTCAGTTTAGTAATACTCTCTCCTTTGAGTACTATTCTATCAGTTTAGTAATACTCTCTCAGTTGAGTAATACTCTCTCAGTTTAGTAATACTCTCTCAGTTGAGTAATATTCTCTCGGTTGAGTAATACTCTCTGAGTCTAGTAACACTCTCTCAGTTTAGTAAAACTGTCTCAGTTTAGTAATACTCTCTCAGTTGAGTAATATTCTCTCAGTTTAGTAATATTGTCTCAGTTTAGTAATATTCTCTCAGTTTAGTAATACTCTCTCGGGTTAGTAATATTCTCTCAGATTAGTAATACTCTCTCGGGTTAGTAATATTCTCTCAGTTTAGTAAAACTCTCTCAGTTTAGTAATACTGACTCAGTCTTGTAATACTCTCTCAGCTCTCTCAGTTTAGTAATACTCTCTCAGTCTAGTAACACTCTCTCAGTTTAGTAACACTTTCTCAGTTTAGTAATACTAACTCAGTTGAGTAATACTCTCTCAGTTTAGTAACACTCTCTCAGTTTAGTAATAATCTCTCAGTTTAGTAATACTCTCTCAGTTTAGTAATTTTCTCTCAGTTTAGTAATATTCTCTCAGATCTCTCAGTTTAGTAATATTATCTCAGTCTAGTAACACTCTCTCAGTTTAGTAATATTCTCTCAATTTAGTAATACTCTCTCAGTTTAGTAATACTCTCTTGGGTTAGTAATATTCTCTCAGTTTAGTAAAACTCTCTCAGTTTAGTAACTCACTCAGTCTTGTAATACTCTCTCAGCTCTCTCAGATTAGTAATACTCTCTCAGTCTAGTAACACTCTCTCAGTTTAGTAACACTTTCTCAGTTTAGTAATACTAACTCAGTTGAGTAATACTCTCTCAGTTTAGTAATACTCTCTCAGTTTAGTAATATTCTCTCAGTTTAGTAATATTCTCTCAGTTTAATAATACTCTCTCAGTTTAGTAATATTCTCTCAGTTTAGTAATATTCTCTCAGTTTAGTAATATTCTCTCAGTTTAGTAATACTCTCTCGGGTTAGTAATATTCTCTCAGTTTAGTAATACTCTCTTGGGTTAGTAATACTCTCTCAGTTTAGTAAAACTCTCTCAGTTTAGTAATACTCTCTCAGTCTTGTAATACTCTCTCAGCTCTCTCATTTTAGTAATACTCTCCCAGTTTAGTAACACTCTCTCAGTTTAGTAATACTCTCTCAGTCTAGTAACACTCTCTCAGTTTAGTAACACTCTCTCAGTTTAGTAATATTCTCTCAGTTTAGTAATACTCTCTCAGTTTAGTAATACTCTCTGAGTTTAGTAATATTCTCTCAGCTAACTCAGTTTAGTAATACTCTCTCGGGTTAGTAATACTCTCTCAGTTTAGTAAAACTCTCTCAGTTTAGTAATACTCTCTCAGTCTTGTAATACTCTATCAGCTTTCTCAGTTTAGTAATACTCTCTCAGTTTAGTAACACTCTCTCAGTTTAGTAATACTCTCTCAGTCTAGTAACACTCTCTCAGTTTAGTAATACTCTCTCAGTTGAGTAATACTCTCTCAGTTTAGTAATACTCTCTCAGTTTAGTAATACTCTCTCAGTTGAGTAATACTCTCTGAGTCTAGTAACACTCTCTCAGTTTAGTAATACTCTCTCAGTTTAGTAACACTCTCTCAGTTTAGTAATACTCTCTCAGTCCAATAACACTCTCTCAGTTTAGTAACACTCTCTCAGTTTAGTAATATTCTCTCAGTTTAGTAATACTCTCTCAGTTTAGTAATACTCTCTCAGTTTAGTAATATTCTCTCAGCTCTCTCAGTTTAGTAATACTCTCTCGGGTTAGTAATACTCTCTCAGTTTAGTAAAACTCTCTCAGTTTAGTAATACTCTCTCAGTCTTGTAATACTCTATCAGCTTTCTCAGTTTAGTAATACTCTCTCAGTTTAGTAACACTCTCTCAGTTTAGTAATACTCTCTCAGTCTAGTAACACTCTCTCAGTTTAGTAACACTCTCTCAGTTTAGTAATACTCTCTCAGTTGAGTAATACTCTCTCAGTTTAGTAATACTCTCTCAGTTTAGTAATACTCTCTCAGTTGAGTAATACTCTATCAGCTTTCTCAGTTTAGTAACACTCTCTCAGTTTAGTAACACAGTCTCAGTTTAGTAATATTCTCTCAGTTTAGTAATACTCTCTCAGTTTAGTAATACTCTCTGAGTTTAGTAATATTCTCTCAGCTAACTCAGTTTAGTAATACTCTCTCGGGTTAGTAATACTCTCTCAGTTTAGTAAAACTCTCTCAGTTTAGTAATACTCTCTCAGTTTAGTAACACTCTCTCAGTTTAGTGATACTCTCTCAGTCTAGTAACACTCTCTCAGTTTAGTAATACTCTCTCAGTTGAGTAATACTCTCTCAGTTTAGTAATACTCTCTCAGTTTAGTAATACTCTCTCAGTTGAGTAATACTCTCTGAGTCTAGTAACACTCTCTCAGTTTAGTTATACTCTCTCAGTTTAGTAAAACTCTCTCAGTTTAGTAATACTCTCTCAGTCTTGTAATACTCTCTCAGCTCTCTCAGTTTAGTAATACTCTCTCAGTTTAGTAACACTCTCTCAGTTTAGTAATACTCTCTCAGTCCAGTAACACTCTCTCAGTTTAGTAACACTCTCTCAGTTTAGTAATATTCTCTCAGTTTAGTAATACTCTCTCAGTTTAGTAATACTCTCTCAGTTTAGTAATATTCTCTCAGCTCTCTCAGTTTAGTAATACTCTCTCGGGTTAGTAATACTCTCTCAGTTTAGTAAAACTCTCTCAGTTTAGTAATACTCTCTCAGTCTTGTAATACTCTATCAGCTTTCTCAGTTTAGTAATACTCTCTCAGTTTAGTAACACTCTCTCAGTTTAGTAATACTCTCTCAGTCTAGTAACACTCTCTCAGTTTAGTAACACTCTCTCAGTTTAGTAATACTCTCTCAGTTGAGTAATACTCTCTCAGTTTAGTAATACTCTCTCAGTTTAGTAATACTCTCTCAGTTGAGTAATACTCTCTGAGTCTAGTAACACTCTCTCAGTTTAGTAATACTCTCTCAGTTGAGTAATACTCTCTCAGTTTAGTAATACTCTCTCAGTTTAGTAATACTCTCTCAGTTGAGTAATACTCTCTGAGTCTAGTAACACTCTCTCAGTTTAGTAATACTCTCTCAGTTTAGTAACACTCTCTCAGTTTAGTAATACTCTCTCAGTCCAATAACACTCTCTCAGTTTAGTAACACTCTCTCAGTTTAGTAATATTCTCTCAGTTTAGTAATACTCTCTCAGTTTAGTAATACTCTCTCAGTTTAGTAATATTCTCTCAGCTCTCTCAGTTTAGTAATACTCTCTCGGGTTAGTAATACTCTCTCAGTTTAGTAAAACTCTCTCAGTTTAGTAATACTCTCTCAGTCTTGTAATACTCTATCAGCTTTCTCAGTTTAGTAATACTCTCTCAGTTTAGTAACACTCTCTCAGTTTAGTAATACTCTCTCAGTCTAGTAACACTCTCTCAGTTTAGTAACACTCTCTCAGTTTAGTAATACTCTCTCAGTTGAGTAATACTCTCTCAGTTTAGTAATACTCTCTCAGTTTAGTAATACTCTCTCAGTTGAGTAATACTCTATCAGCTTTCTCAGTTTAGTAACACTCTCTCAGTTTAGTAACACTGTCTCAGTTTAGTAATATTCTCTCAGTTTAGTAATACTCTCTCAGTTTAGTAATACTCTCTGAGTTTAGTAATATTCTCTCAGCTAACTCAGTTTAGTAATACTCTCTCGGGTTAGTAATACTCTCTCAGTTTAGTAAAACTCTCTCAGTTTAGTAATACTCTCTCAGTTTAGTAACACTCTCTCAGTTTAGTGATACTCTCTCAGTCTAGTAACACTCTCTCAGTTTAGTAATACTCTCTCAGTTGAGTAATACTCTCTCAGTTTAGTAATACTCTCTCAGTTTAGTAATACTCTCTCAGTTGAGTAATACTCTCTGAGTCTAGTAACACTCTCTCAGTTTAGTTATACTCTCTCAGTTTAGTAAAACTCTCTCAGTTTAGTAATACTCTCTCAGTCTTGTAATACTCTCTCAGCTCTCTCAGTTTAGTAATACTCTCTCAGTTTAGTAACACTCTCTCAGTTTAGTAATACTCTCTCAGTCCAGTAACACTCTCTCAGTTTAGTAACACTCTCTCAGTTTAGTAATATTCTCTCAGTTTAGTAATACTCTCTCAGTTTAGTAATACTCTCTCAGTTTAGTAATATTCTCTCAGCTCTCTCAGTTTAGTAATACTCTCTCGGGTTAGTAATACTCTCTCAGTTTAGTAAAACTCTCTCAGTTTAGTAATACTCTCTCAGTCTTGTAATACTCTATCAGCTTTCTCAGTTTAGTAATACTCTCTCAGTTTAGTAACACTCTCTCAGTTTAGTAATACTCTCTCAGTCTAGTAACACTCTCTCAGTTTAGTAACACTCTCTCAGTTTAGTAATACTCTCTCAGTTGAGTAATACTCTCTCAGTTTAGTAATACTCTCTCAGTTTAGTAATACTCTCTCAGTTGAGTAATACTCTCTGAGTCTAGTAACACTCTCTCAGTTTAGTAATACTCTCTCAGTTTAGTAATACTCTCTTTGGTTAGTAATACTCTCTCAGTTTAGTAAAACTCTCTCAGTTTAGTAATACTCTCTCAGTCTTGTAATACTCTCTCAGCTCTCTCAGTTTAGTAATACTCTCTCAGTTTAGTAACACTCTCTAAGTTTAGTAATACTCTCTCAGTCTAGTAACACTCTCTCAGTTTAGTAACACTCTCTCAGTTTAGTAATATTCTCTCAGTTTAGTAATACTCCCTCAGTTTAGTAATACTCTCTCAGTTTAGTAATATTCTCTCAGCTCTCTCAGTTTAGTAATACTCTCTCGGGTTAGTAATACTCTCTCAGTTTAGTAAAACTCTCTCAGTTTAGTAATACTCTCTCAGTCTTGTAATACTCTATCAGCTTTCTCAGTTTAGTAATACTCTCTCAGTTTAGTAACACTCTCTCAGTTTAGTAATACTCTCTCAGTCTAGTAACACTCTCTCAGTTTAGTAACACTCTCTCAGTTTAGTAATACTCTCTTGGGTTAGTAATATTCTCTAAGTTTAGTAACACTCTCTCAGTTTAGTAATACTCTCTCCTTTGAGTAATATTCTATCAGTTTAGTAATACTCTCTCAGTTGAGTAATACTCTCTCAGTCTTGTAACACTCTCTCAGTTGAGTAATATTCTCTGTTTAGTAACACTCTCTCAGTTTAGTAATACTCTCTCAGTTTAGTAATACTCTCTCAGTTTAGTAATACTCTCTCAGTTGAGTAATATTCTCTCGGTTGAGTAATACTCTCTGAGTCTAGTAACACTCTCTCAGTTTAGTAAAACTGTCTCAGTTTAGTAATACTCTCTCAGTTGAGTAATATTCTCTCAGTTTAGTAATATTCTCTCAGTTTAGTAATATTCTCTCAGATTAGTAATACTCTCTCGGGTTAGTAATATTCTCTCAGTTTAGTAAAACTCTCTCAGTTTAGTAATACTGACTCAGTCTTGTAATACTCTCTCAGCTCTCTCAGTTTAGTAATACTCTCTCAGTTTAGTAACACTCTCTCAGTTTAGTAATACTCTCTCAGTCTAGTAATACTCTCTCAGTCTAGTAACACTCTCTCAGTTTAGTAACACTCTCTCAGTTTAGTAATACTCTCTCAGTTGAGTAATACTCTCTCAGTTTAGTAATACTCTCTCAGTTTAGTAATACTCTCTCGGGTTAGTAATACTCTCTTGGGTTAGTAATACTCTCTCAGTTTAGTAAAACTCTCTCAGTTTAGTAATACTCTCTCAGTCTTGTAATACTCTCTCAGCTCTCTCAGTTTAGTAATACTCTCTCAGTTTAGTAACACTCTCTCAGTTTAGTAATACTCTCTCAGTCTAGTAACACTCTCTCAGTTTAGTAACACTCTCTCAGTTTAGTAATATTCTCTCAGTTTAGTAATACTCCCTCAGTTTAGTAATACTCTCTCAGTTTAGTAATATTCTCTCAGCTCTCTCAGTTTAGTAATACTCTCTCGGGTTAGTAATACTCTCTCAGTTTAGTAAAACTCTCTCAGTTTAGTAATACTCTCTCAGTCTTGTAATACTCTATCAGCTTTCTCAGTTTAGTAATACTCTCTCAGTTTAGTAACACTCTCTCAGTTTAGTAATACTCTCTCAGTCTAGTAACACTCTCAGTCTTGTAACACTCTCTCAGTTGAGTAATATTCTCTGTTTAGTAACACTCTCTCAGTTTAGTAATACTCTCTCAGTTTAGTAATACTCTCTCAGTTGAGTAATATTCTCTCGGTTGAGTAATACTCTCTGAGTCTAGTAACACTCTCTCAGTTTAGTAAAACTGTCTCAGTTTAGTAATACTCTCTCAGTTGAGTAATATTCTCTCAGTTTAGTAATATTCTCTCAGTTTAGTAATATTCTCTCAGTTTAGTAATACTCTCTCGGGTTAGTAATATTCTCTCAGTTTAGTAATATTCTCTCAGATTAGTAATACTCTCTCGGGTTAGTAATATTCTCTCAGTTTAGTAAAACTCTCTCAGTTTAGTAATACTGACTCAGTCTTGTAATACTCTCTCAGCTCTCTCAGTTTAGTAATACTCTCTCAGTTTAGTAACACTCTCTCAGTTTAGTAATACTCTCTCAGTCTAGTAACACTCTCTCAGTTTAGTAACACTCTCTCAGTTTAGTAATACTCTCTCAGTTGAGTAATACTCTCTCAGTTGAGTAATACTCTCTCAGTTTAGTAATACTCTCTCCGTTTAGTAATACTCTCTCAGTTGAGTAATACTCTCTGAGTCTAGTAACACTCTCTCAGTTTAGTAATACTCTCTCAGTTTGGTAATACTCTCTTGGGTTAGTAATACTCTCTCAGTTTAGTAAAACTCTCTCAGTTTAGTAATACTCTCTCAGTCTTGTAATACTCTCTCAGCTCTCTCAGTTTAGTAATACTCTCTCAGTTTAGTAACACTCTCTCCGTTTAGTAATACTCTCTCAGTCTAGTAACACTCTCTCAGTTTAGTAACACTCTCTCAGTTTAGTAATATTCTCTCAGTTTAGTAATACTCCCTCAGTTTAGTAATACTCTCTCAGTTTAGTAATATTCTCTCAGCTCTCTCAGTTTAGTAATACTCTCTCGGGTTAGTAATACTCTCTCAGTTTAGTAAAACTCTCTCAGTTTAGTAATACTCTCTCAGTCTTGTAATACTCTATCAGCTTTCTCAGTTTAGTAATACTCTCTCAGTTTAGTAACACTCTCTCAGTTTAGTAATACTCTCTCAGTCTAGTAACACTCTCTCAGTTTAGTAACACTCTCTCAGTTTAGTAATACTCTCTCAGTTGAGTAATACTCTCTCAGTTGAGTAATACTCTCTCAGTTTAGTAATACTCTCTCAGTTTAGTAATACTCTCTCAGTTGAGTAATACTCTCTGAGTCTAGTAACACTCTCTCAGTTTAGTAATACTCTCTCAGTTTTGTAATACTCTCTTGGGTTAGTAATACTCTCTCAGTTTAGTAAAACTCTCTCAGTTTAGTAATACTCTCTCAGTCTTGTAATACTCTCTCAGCTCTCTCAGTTTAGTAATACTCTCTCAGTTTAGTAACACTCTCTCCGTTTAGTAATACTCTCTCAGTCTAGTAACACTCTCTCAGTTTAGTAACACTCTCTCAGTTTAGTAATATTCTCTCAGTTTAGTAATACTCCCTCAGTTTAGTAATACTCTCTCAGTTTAGTAATATTCTCTCAGCTCTCTCAGTTTAGTAATACTCTCTCGGGTTAGTAATACTCTCTCAGTTTAGTAAAACTCTCTCAGTTTAGTAATACTCTCTCAGTCTTGTAATACTCTATCAGCTTTCTCAGTTTAGTAATACTCTCTCAGTTTAGTAACACTCTCTCAGTTTAGTAATACTCTCTCAGTCTAGTAACACTCTCAGTTTAGTAACACTCTCTCAGTTTAGTAATACTCTCTTGGGTTAGTAATATTCTCTAAGTTTAGTAACACTCTCTCAGTTTAGTAATACTCTCTCCTTTGAGTAATATTCTATCAGTTTAGTAATACTCTCTCAGTTTAGTAATACTCTCTCAGTTGAGTAATATTCTCTCGGTTGAGTAATACTCTCTGAGTCTAGTAACACTCTCTCAGTTTAGTAAAACTGTCTCAGTTTAGTAATACTCTCTCAGTTGAGTAATATTCTCTCAGTTTAGTAATATTCTCTCAGTTTAGTAATATTCTCTCAGTTTAGTAATACTCTCTCGGGTTAGTAATATTCTCTCAGATTAGTAATACTCTCTCGGGTTAGTAATATTCTCTCAGTTTAGTAAAACTCTCTCAGTTTAGTAATACTGACTCAGTCTTGTAATACTCTCTCAGCTCTCTCAGTTTAGTAATACTCTCTCAGTCTAGTAACACTCTCTCAGTTTAGTAACACTTTCTCAGTTTAGTAATACTAACTCAGTTGAGTAATACTCTCTCAGTTTAGTAACACTCTCTCAGTTTAGTAATATTCTCTCAGTTTAGTAATACTCTCTCAGTTTAGTAATTTTCTCTCAGTTTAGTAATATTCTCTCAGATCTCTCAGTTTAGTAATATTATCTCAGTCTAGTAACACTCTCTCAGTTTAGTAATATTCTCTCAATTTAGTAATACTCTCTCAGTTTAGTAATACTCTCTTGGGTTAGTAATATTCTCTCAGTTTAGTAAAACTCTCTCAGTTTAGTAACTCACTCAGTCCTGTAATACTCTCTCAGCTCTCTCAGATTAGTAATACTCTCTCAGTCTAGTAACACTCTCTCAGTTTAGTAACACTTTCTCAGTTTAGTAATACTAACTCAGTTGAGTAATACTCTCTCAGTTTAGTAATACTCTCTCAGTTTAGTAATATTCTCTCAGTTTAGTAATATTCTCTCAGTTTAATAATACTCTCTCAGTTTAGTAATATTCTCTCAGTTTAGTAATATTCTCTCAGTTTAGTAATATTCTCTCAGTTTAGTAATACTCTCTCGGATTAGTAATATTCTCTCAGTTTAGTAATATTCTCTCAGTTTAGTAATACTCTCTTGGGTTAGTAATACTCTCTCAGTTTAGTAAAACTCTCTCAGTTTAGTAATACTCTCTCAGTCTTGTAATACTCTCTCAGCTCTCTCATTTTAGTAATACTCTCCCAGTTTAGTAACACTCTCTCAGTTTAGTAATACTCTCTCAGTCTAGTAACACTCTCTCAGTTTAGTAACACTCTCTCAGTTTAGTAATATTCTCTCAGTTTAGTAATACTCTCTCAGTTTAGTAATACTCTCTGAGTTTAGTAATATTCTCTCAGCTAACTCAGTTTAGTAATACTCTCTCGGGTTAGTAATACTCTCTCAGTTTAGTAATACTCTCTCAGTTTAGTAACACTCTCTAAGTTTAGTAATACTCTCTCAGTCTAGTAACACTCTCTCAGTTTAGTAACACTCTCTCAGTTTAGTAATATTCTCTCAGTTTAGTAATACTCCCTCAGTTTAGTAATACTCTCTCAGTTTAGTAATATTCTCTCAGCTCTCTCAGTTTAGTAATACTCTCTCGGGTTAGTAATACTCTCTCAGTTTAGTAAAACTCTCTCAGTTTAGTAATACTCTCTCAGTCTTGTAATACTCTATCAGCTTTCTCAGTTTAGTAATACTCTCTCAGTTTAGTAACACTCTCTCAGTTTAGTAATACTCTCTCAGTCTAGTAACACTCTCTCAGTTTAGTAACACTCTCTCAGTTTAGTAATACTCTCTTGGGTTAGTAATATTCTCTAAGTTTAGTAACACTCTCTCAGTTTAGTAATACTCTCTCCTTTGAGTAATATTCTATCAGTTTAGTAATACTCTCTCAGTTGAGTAATACTCTCTCAGTCTTGTAACACTCTCTCAGTTGAGTAATATTCTCTGTTTAGTAACACTCTCTCAGTTTAGTAATACTCTCTCAGTTTAGTAATACTCTCTCAGTTTAGTAATACTCTCTCAGTTGAGTAATATTCTCTCGGTTGAGTAATACTCTCTGAGTCTAGTAACACTCTCTCAGTTTAGTAAAAATGTCTCAGTTTAGTAATACTCTCTCAGTTGAGTAATATTCTCTCAGTTTAGTAATATTCTCTCAGTTTAGTAATATTCTCTCAGATTAGTAATACTCTCTCGGGTTAGTAATATTCTCTCAGTTTAGTAAAACTCTCTCAGTTTAGTAATACTGACTCAGTCTTGTAATACTCTCTCAGCTCTCTCAGTTTAGTAATACTCTCTCAGTTTAGTAACACTCTCTCAGTTTAGTAATACTCTCTCAGTCTAGTAACACTCTCTCAGTTTAGTAACACTCTCTCAGTTTAGTAATACTCTCTCAGTTGAGTAATACTCTCTCAGTTGAGTAATACTCTCTCAGTTTAGTAATACTCTCTCAGTTTAGTAATACTCTCTTGGGTTAGTAATACTCTCTCAGTTTAGTAAAACTCTCTCAGTTTAGTAATACTCTCTCAGTCTTGTAATACTCTCTCAGCTCTCTCAGTTTAGTAATACTCTCTCAGTTTAGTAACACTCTCTCAGTTTAGTAATACTCTCTCAGTCTAGTAACACTCTCTCAGTTTAGTAACACTCTCTCAGTTTAGTAATATTCTCTCAGTTTAGTAATACTCCCTCAGTTTAGTAATACTCTCTCAGTTTAGTAATATTCTCTCAGCTCTCTCAGTTTAGTAATACTCTCTCGGGTTAGTAATACTCTCTCAGTTTAGTAAAACTCTCTCAGTTTAGTAATACTCTCTCAGTCTTGTAATACTCTCTCAGCTTTCTCAGTTTAGTAATACTCTCTCAGTTTAGTAACACTCTCTCAGTTTAGTAATACTCTCTCAGTCTAGTAACACTCTCAGTCTTGTAACACTCTCTCAGTTGAGTAATATTCTCTGTTTAGTAACACTCTCTCAGTTTAGTAATACTCTCTCAGTTTAGTAATACTCTCTCAGTTGAGTAATATTCTCTCGGTTGAGTAATACTCTCTGAGTCTAGTAACACTCTCTCAGTTTAGTAAAACTGTCTCAGTTTAGTAATACTCTCTCAGTTGAGTAATATTCTCTCAGTTTAGTAATATTCTCTCAGTTTAGTAATATTCTCTCAGTTTAGTAATACTCTCTCGGGTTAGTAATATTCTCTCAGTTTAGTAATATTCTCTCAGATTAGTAATACTCTCTCGGGTTAGTAATATTCTCTCAGTTTAGTAAAACTCTCTCAGTTTAGTAATACTGACTCAGTCTTGTAATACTCTCTCAGCTCTCTCAGTTTAGTAATACTCTCTCAGTTTAGTAACACTCTCTCAGTTTAGTAATACTCTCTCAGTCTAGTAACACTCTCTCAGTTTAGTAACACTCTCTCAGTTTAGTAATACTCTCTCAGTTGAGTAATACTCTCTCAGTTGAGTAATACTCTCTCAGTTTAGTAATACTCTCTCAGTTTAGTAATACTCTCTCAGTTGAGTAATACTCTCTGAGTCTAGTAACACTCTCTCAGTTTAGTAATACTCTCTCAGTTTAGTAATACTCTCTTGGGTTAGTAATACTCTCTCAGTTTAGTAAAACTCTCTCAGTTTAGTAATACTCTCTCAGTCTTGTAATACTCTCTCAGCTCTCTCAGTTTAGTAATACTCTCTCAGTTTAGTAACACTCTCTCCGTTTAGTAATACTCTCTCAGTCTAGTAACACTCTCTCAGTTTAGTAACACTCTCTCAGTTTAGTAATATTCTCTCAGTTTAGTAATACTCCCTCAGTTTAGTAATACTCTCTCAGTTTAGTAATATTCTCTCAGCTCTCTCAGTTTAGTAATACTCTCTCGGGTTAGTAATACTCTCTCAGTTTAGTAAAACTCTCTCAGTTTAGTAAAACTCTCTCAGTTTAGTAATACTCTCTCAGTTGAGTAATATTCTCTCAGTTTAGTAATATTCTCTCAGTTTAGTAATATTCTCTCAGATTAGTAATACTCTCTCGGGTTAGTAATATTCTCTCAGTTTAGTAAAACTCTCTCAGTTTAGTAATACTGACTCAGTCTTGTAATACTCTATCAGCTTTCTCAGTTTAGTAATACTCTCTCAGTTTAGTAACACTCTCTCAGTTTAGTAATACTCTCTCAGTCTAGTAACACTCTCTCAGTTTAGTAACACTCTCTCAGTTTAGTAATACTCTCTTGGGTTAGTAATACTCTCTCAGTTTAGTAACACTCTCTCAGTTTAGTAATACTCTCTCCTTTGAGTAATATTCTATCAGTTTAGTAATACTCTCTCAGTTTAGTAATACTCTCTCAGTCTTGTAACACTCTCTCAGTTGAGTAATATTCTCTGTTTAGTAACACTCTCTCAGTTTAGTAATACTCTCTCAGTTTAGTAATACTCTCTCAGTTTAGTAATACTCTCTCAGTTGAGTAATATTCTCTCGGTTGAGTAATACTCTCTGAGTCTAGTAACACTCTCTCAGTTTAGTAAAACTGTCTCAGTTTAGTAATACTCTCTCAGTTGAGTAATATTCTCTCAGTTTAGTAATACTCTCTCAGTTTAGTAATATTCTCTCAGCTCTCTCAGTTTAGTAATACTCTCTCGGGTTAGTAATACTCTCTCAGTTTAGTAAAACTCTCTCAGTTTAGTAATACTCTCTCAGTCTTGTAATACTCTCTCAGCTTTCTCAGTTTAGTAATACTCTCTCAGTTTAGTAACACTCTCTCAGTTTAGTAATACTCTCTCAGTCTAGTAACACTCTCAGTCTTGTAACACTCTCTCAGTTGAGTAATATTCTCTGTTTAGTAACACTCTCTCAGTTTAGTAATACTCTCTCAGTTTAGTAATACTCTCTCAGTTGAGTAATATTCTCTCGGTTGAGTAATACTCTCTGAGTCTAGTAACACTCTCTCAGTTTAGTAAAACTGTCTCAGTTTAGTAATACTCTCTCAGTTGAGTAATATTCTCTCAGTTTAGTAATATTCTCTCAGTTTAGTAATATTCTCTCAGTTTAGTAATACTCTCTCGGGTTAGTAATATTCTCTCAGTTTAGTAATATTCTCTCAGATTAGTAATACTCTCTCGGGTTAGTAATATTCTCTCAGTTTAGTAAAACTCTCTCAGTTTAGTAATACTGACTCAGTCTTGTAATACTCTCTCAGCTCTCTCAGTTTAGTAATACTCTCTCAGTTTAGTAACACTCTCTCAGTTTAGTAATACTCTCTCAGTCTAGTAACACTCTCTCAGTTTAGTAACACTCTCTCAGTTTAGTAATACTCTCTCAGTTGAGTAATACTCTCTCAGTTGAGTAATACTCTCTCAGTTTAGTAATACTCTCTCAGTTTAGTAATACTCTCTCAGTTGAGTAATACTCTCTGAGTCTAGTAACACTCTCTCAGTTTAGTAATACTCTCTCAGTTTAGTAATACTCTCTTGGGTTAGTAATACTCTCTCAGTTTAGTAAAACTCTCTCAGTTTAGTAATACTCTCTCAGTCTTGTAATACTCTCTCAGCTCTCTCAGTTTAGTAATACTCTCTCAGTTTAGTAACACTCTCTCCGTTTAGTAATACTCTCTCAGTCTAGTAACACTCTCTCAGTTTAGTAACACTCTCTCAGTTTAGTAATATTCTCTCAGTTTAGTAATACTCCCTCAGTTTAGTAATACTCTCTCAGTTTAGTAATATTCTCTCAGCTCTCTCAGTTTAGTAATACTCTCTCGGGTTAGTAATACTCTCTCAGTTTAGTAAAACTCTCTCAGTTTAGTAAAACTCTCTCAGTTTAGTAATACTCTCTCAGTTGAGTAATATTCTCTCAGTTTAGTAATATTCTCTCAGTTTAGTAATATTCTCTCAGATTAGTAATACTCTCTCGGGTTAGTAATATTCTCTCAGTTTAGTAAAACTCTCTCAGTTTAGTAATACTGACTCAGTCTTGTAATACTCTATCAGCTTTCTCAGTTTAGTAATACTCTCTCAGTTTAGTAACACTCTCTCAGTTTAGTAATACTCTCTCAGTCTAGTAACACTCTCTCAGTTTAGTAACACTCTCTCAGTTTAGTAATACTCTCTTGGGTTAGTAATATTCTCTAAGTTTAGTAACACTCTCTCAGTTTAGTAATACTCTCTCCTTTGAGTAATATTCTATCAGTTTAGTAATACTCTCTCAGTTGAGTAATACTCTCTCAGTCTTGTAACACTCTCTCAGTTGAGTAATATTCTCTGTTTAGTAACACTCTCTCAGTTTAGTAATACTCTCTCAGTTTAGTAATACTCTCTCAGTTTAGTAATACTCTCTCAGTTGAGTAATATTCTCTCGGTTGAGTAATACTCTCTGAGTCTAGTAACACTCTCTCAGTTTAGTAAAACTGTCTCAGTTTAGTAATACTCTCTCAGTTGAGTAATATTCTCTCAGTTTAGTAATATTCTCTCAGTTTAGTAATATTCTCTCAGATTAGTAATACTCTCTCGGGTTAGTAATATTCTCTCAGTTTAGTAAAACTCTCTCAGTTTAGTAATACTGACTCAGTCTTGTAATACTCTCTCAGCTCTCTCAGTTTAGTAATACTCTCTCAGTTTAGTAACACTCTCTCAGTTTAGTAATACTCTCTCAGTCTAGTAACACTCTCTCAGTTTAGTAACACTCTCTCAGTTTAGTAATACTCTCTCAGTTGAGTAATACTCTCTCAGTTGAGTAATACTCTCTCAGTTTAGTAATACTCTCTCAGTTTAGTAATACTCTCTTGGGTTAGTAATACTCTCTCAGTTTAGTAAAACTCTCTCAGTTTAGTAATACTCTCTCAGTCTTGTAATACTCTCTCAGCTCTCTCAGTTTAGTAATACTCTCTCAGTTTAGTAACACTCTCTCAGTTTAGTAATACTCTCTCAGTCTAGTAACACTCTCTCAGTTTAGTAACACTCTCTCAGTTTAGTAATATTCTCTCAGTTTAGTAATACTCCCTCAGTTTAGTAATACTCTCTCAGTTTAGTAATATTCTCTCAGCTCTCTCAGTTTAGTAATACTCTCTCGGGTTAGTAATACTCTCTCAGTTTAGTAAAACTCTCTCAGTTTAGTAATACTCTCTCAGTCTTGTAATACTCTCTCAGCTTTCTCAGTTTAGTAATACTCTCTCAGTTTAGTAACACTCTCTCAGTTTAGTAATACTCTCTCAGTCTAGTAACACTCTCAGTCTTGTAACACTCTCTCAGTTGAGTAATATTCTCTGTTTAGTAACACTCTCTCAGTTTAGTAATACTCTCTCAGTTTAGTAATACTCTCTCAGTTGAGTAATATTCTCTCGGTTGAGTAATACTCTCTGAGTCTAGTAACACTCTCTCAGTTTAGTAAAACTGTCTCAGTTTAGTAATACTCTCTCAGTTGAGTAATATTCTCTCAGTTTAGTAATATTCTCTCAGTTTAGTAATATTCTCTCAGTTTAGTAATACTCTCTCGGGTTAGTAATATTCTCTCAGTTTAGTAATATTCTCTCAGATTAGTAATACTCTCTCGGGTTAGTAATATTCTCTCAGTTTAGTAAAACTCTCTCAGTTTAGTAATACTGACTCAGTCTTGTAATACTCTCTCAGCTCTCTCAGTTTAGTAATACTCTCTCAGTTTAGTAACACTCTCTCAGTTTAGTAATACTCTCTCAGTCTAGTAACACTCTCTCAGTTTAGTAACACTCTCTCAGTTTAGTAATACTCTCTCAGTTGAGTAATACTCTCTCAGTTGAGTAATACTCTCTCAGTTTAGTAATACTCTCTCAGTTTAGTAATACTCTCTTGGGTTAGTAATACTCTCTCAGTTTAGTAAAACTCTCTCAGTTTAGTAATACTCTCTCAGTCTTGTAATACTCTCTCAGCTCTCTCAGTTTAGTAATACTCTCTCAGTTTAGTAACACTCTCTCAGTTTAGTAATACTCTCTCAGTTTAGTAACACTCTCTCGGGTTAGTAATACTCTCTCAGTTTAGTAAAACTCTCTCAGTTTAGTAAAACTCTCTCAGTTTAGTAATACTCTCTCAGTTGAGTAATATTCTCTCAGTTTAGTAATATTCTCTCAGTTTAGTAATATTCTCTCAGATTAGTAATACTCTCTCGGGTTAGTAATATTCTCTCAGATTAGTAATACTCTCTCGGGTTAGTAATATTCTATCAGTTTAGTAATACTCTCTCAGTTTAGTAATACTCTCTCAGTTGAGTAATATTCTCTCGGTTGAGTAATACTCTCTGAGTCTAGTAACACTCTCTCAGTTTAGTAAAACTGTCTCAGTTTAGTAATACTCTCTCAGTTGAGTAATATTCTCTCAGTTTAGTAATATTCTCTCAGTTTAGTAATATTCTCTCAGTTTAGTAATACTCTCTCGGGTTAGTAATATTCTCTCAGATTAGTAATACTCTCTCGGGTTAGTAATATTCTCTCAGTTTAGTAAAACTCTCTCAGTTTAGTAATACTGACTCAGTCTTGTAATACTCTCTCAGCTCTCTCAGTTTAGTAATACTCTCTCAGTCTAGTAACACTCTCTCAGTTTAGTAACACTTTCTCAGTTTAGTAATACTAACTCAGTTGAGTAATACTCTCTCAGTTTAGTAACACTCTCTCAGTTTAGTAATATTCTCTCAGTTTAGTAATACTCTCTCAGTTTAGTAATTTTCTCTCAGTTTAGTAATATTCTCTCAGATCTCTCAGTTTAGTAATATTATCTCAGTCTAGTAACACTCTCTCAGTTTAGTAATATTCTCTCAATGTAGTAATACTCTCTCAGTTTAGTAATACTCTCTTGGGTTAGTAATATTCTCTCAGTTTAGTAAAACTCTCTCAGTTTAGTAACTCACTCAGTCCTGTAATACTCTCTCAGCTCTCTCAGATTAGTAATACTCTCTCAGTCTAGTAACACTCTCTCAGTTTAGTAACACTTTCTCAGTTTAGTAATACTAACTCAGTTGAGTAATACTCTCTCAGTTTAGTAATACTCTCTCAGTTTAGTAATATTCTCTCAGTTTAGTAATATTCTCTCAGTTTAATAATACTCTCTCAGTTTAGTAATATTCTCTCAGTTTAGTAATATTCTCTCAGTTTAGTAATATTCTCTCAGTTTAGTAATACTCTCTCGGGTTAGTAATATTCTCTCAGTTTAGTAATATTCTCTCAGTTTAGTAATACTCTCTTGGGTTAGTAATACTCTCTCAGTTTAGTAAAACTCTCTCAGTTTAGTAATACTCTCTCAGTCTTGTAATACTCTCTCAGCTCTCTCATTTTAGTAATACTCTCCCAGTTTAGTAACACTCTCTCAGTTTAGTAATACTCTCTCAGTCTAGTAACACTCTCTCAGTTTAGTAACACTCTCTCAGTTTAGTAATATTCTCTCAGTTTAGTAATACTCTCTCAGTTTAGTAATACTCTCTCAGTTTAGTAACACTCTCTAAGTTTAGTAATACTCTCTCAGTCTAGTAACACTCTCTCAGTTTAGTAACACTCTCTCAGTTTAGTAATATTCTCTCAGTTTAGTAATACTCCCTCAGTTTAGTAATACTCTCTCAGTTTAGTAATATTCTCTCAGCTCTCTCAGTTTAGTAATACTCTCTCGGGTTAGTAATACTCTCTCAGTTTAGTAAAACTCTCTCAGTTTAGTAATACTCTCTCAGTCTTGTAATACTCTATCAGCTTTCTCAGTTTAGTAATACTCTCTCAGTTTAGTAACACTCTCTCAGTTTAGTAATACTCTCTCAGTCTAGTAACACTCTCTCAGTTTAGTAACACTCTCTCAGTTTAGTAATACTCTCTTGGGTTAGTAATATTCTCTAAGTTTAGTAACACTCTCTCAGTTTAGTAATACTCTCTCCTTTGAGTAATATTCTATCAGTTTAGTAATACTCTCTCAGTTGAGTAATACTCTCTCAGTCTTGTAACACTCTCTCAGTTGAGTAATATTCTCTGTTTAGTAACACTCTCTCAGTTTAGTAATACTCTCTCAGTTTAGTAATACTCTCTCAGTTTAGTAATACTCTCTCAGTTGAGTAATATTCTCTCGGTTGAGTAATACTCTCTGAGTCTAGTAACACTCTCTCAGTTTAGTAAAATGTCTCAGTTTAGTAATACTCTCTCAGTTGAGTAATATTCTCTCAGTTTAGTAATATTCTCTCAGTTTAGTAATATTCTCTCAGATTAGTAATACTCTCTCGGGTTAGTAATATTCTCTCAGTTTAGTAAAACTCTCTCAGTTTAGTAATACTGACTCAGTCTTGTAATACTCTCTCAGCTCTCTCAGTTTAGTAATACTCTCTCAGTTTAGTAACACTCTCTCAGTTTAGTAATACTCTCTCAGTCTAGTAACACTCTCTCAGTTTAGTAACACTCTCTCAGTTTAGTAATACTCTCTCAGTTGAGTAATACTCTCTCAGTTGAGTAATACTCTCTCAGTTTAGTAATACTCTCTCAGTTTAGTAATACTCTCTTGGGTTAGTAATACTCTCTCAGTTTAGTAAAACTCTCTCAGTTTAGTAATACTCTCTCAGTCTTGTAATACTCTCTCAGCTCTCTCAGTTTAGTAATACTCTCTCAGTTTAGTAACACTCTCTCAGTTTAGTAATACTCTCTCAGTCTAGTAACACTCTCTCAGTTTAGTAACACTCTCTCAGTTTAGTAATATTCTCTCAGTTTAGTAATACTCCCTCAGTTTAGTAATACTCTCTCAGTTTAGTAATATTCTCTCAGCTCTCTCAGTTTAGTAATACTCTCTCGGGTTAGTAATACTCTCTCAGTTTAGTAAAACTCTCTCAGTTTAGTAATACTCTCTCAGTCTTGTAATACTCTCTCAGCTTTCTCAGTTTAGTAATACTCTCTCAGTTTAGTAACACTCTCTCAGTTTAGTAATACTCTCTCAGTCTAGTAACACTCTCAGTCTTGTAACACTCTCTCAGTTGAGTAATATTCTCTGTTTAGTAACACTCTCTCAGTTTAGTAATACTCTCTCAGTTTAGTAATACTCTCTCAGTTGAGTAATATTCTCTCGGTTGAGTAATACTCTCTGAGTCTAGTAACACTCTCTCAGTTTAGTAAAACTGTCTCAGTTTAGTAATACTCTCTCAGTTGAGTAATATTCTCTCAGTTTAGTAATATTCTCTCAGTTTAGTAATATTCTCTCAGTTTAGTAATACTCTCTCGGGTTAGTAATATTCTCTCAGTTTAGTAATATTCTCTCAGATTAGTAATACTCTCTCGGGTTAGTAATATTCTCTCAGTTTAGTAAAACTCTCTCAGTTTAGTAATACTGACTCAGTCTTGTAATACTCTCTCAGCTCTCTCAGTTTAGTAATACTCTCTCAGTTTAGTAACACTCTCTCAGTTTAGTAATACTCTCTCAGTCTAGTAACACTCTCTCAGTTTAGTAACACTCTCTCAGTTTAGTAATACTCTCTCAGTTGAGTAATACTCTCTCAGTTGAGTAATACTCTCTCAGTTTAGTAATACTCTCTCAGTTTAGTAATACTCTCTCAGTTGAGTAATACTCTCTGAGTCTAGTAACACTCTCTCAGTTTAGTAATACTCTCTCAGTTTAGTAATACTCTCTTGGGTTAGTAATACTCTCTCAGTTTAGTAAAACTCTCTCAGTTTAGTAATACTCTCTCAGTCTTGTAATACTCTCTCAGCTCTCTCAGTTTAGTAATACTCTCTCAGTTTAGTAACACTCTCTCCGTTTAGTAATACTCTCTCAGTCTAGTAACACTCTCTCAGTTTAGTAACACTCTCTCAGTTTAGTAATATTCTCTCAGTTTAGTAATACTCCCTCAGTTTAGTAATACTCTCTCAGTTTAGTAATATTCTCTCAGCTCTCTCAGTTTAGTAATACTCTCTCGGGTTAGTAATACTCTCTCAGTTTAGTAAAACTCTCTCAGTTTAGTAAAACTCTCTCAGTTTAGTAATACTCTCTCAGTTGAGTAATATTCTCTCAGTTTAGTAATATTCTCTCAGTTTAGTAATATTCTCTCAGATTAGTAATACTCTCTCGGGTTAGTAATATTCTCTCAGTTTAGTAAAACTCTCTCAGTTTAGTAATACTGACTCAGTCTTGTAATACTCTATCAGCTTTCTCAGTTTAGTAATACTCTCTCAGTTTAGTAACACTCTCTCAGTTTAGTAATACTCTCTCAGTCTAGTAACACTCTCTCAGTTTAGTAACACTCTCTCAGTTTAGTAATACTCTCTTGGGTTAGTAATATTCTCTAAGTTTAGTAACACTCTCTCAGTTTAGTAATACTCTCTCCTTTGAGTAATATTCTATCAGTTTAGTAATACTCTCTCAGTTGAGTAATACTCTCTCAGTCTTGTAACACTCTCTCAGTTGAGTAATATTCTCTGTTTAGTAACACTCTCTCAGTTTAGTAATACTCTCTCAGTTTAGTAATACTCTCTCAGTTTAGTAATACTCTCTCAGTTGAGTAATATTCTCTCGGTTGAGTAATACTCTCTGAGTCTAGTAACACTCTCTCAGTTTAGTAAAACTGTCTCAGTTTAGTAATACTCTCTCAGTTGAGTAATATTCTCTCAGTTTAGTAATATTCTCTCAGATTAGTAATACTCTCTCGGGTTAGTAATATTCTCTCAGTTTAGTAAAACTCTCTCAGTTTAGTAATACTGACTCAGTCTTGTAATACTCTCTCAGCTCTCTCAGTTTAGTAATACTCTCTCAGTTTAGTAACACTCTCTCAGTTTAGTAATACTCTCTCAGTCTAGTAACACTCTCTCAGTTTAGTAACACTCTCTCAGTTTAGTAATACTCTCTCAGTTGAGTAATACTCTCTCAGTTGAGTAATACTCTCTCAGTTTAGTAATACTCTCTCAGTTTAGTAATACTCTCTTGGGTTAGTAATACTCTCTCAGTTTAGTAAAACTCTCTCAGTTTAGTAATACTCTCTCAGTCTTGTAATACTCTCTCAGCTCTCTCAGTTTAGTAATACTCTCTCAGTTTAGTAACACTCTCTCAGTTTAGTAATACTCTCTCAGTCTAGTAACACTCTCTCAGTTTAGTAACACTCTCTCAGTTTAGTAATATTCTCTCAGTTTAGTAATACTCCCTCAGTTTAGTAATACTCTCTCAGTTTAGTAATATTCTCTCAGCTCTCTGTTTAGTAATACTCTCTCGGGTTAGTAATACTCTCTCAGTTTAGTAAAACTCTCTCAGTTTAGTAATACTCTCTCAGTCTTGTAATACTCTCTCAGCTTTCTCAGTTTAGTAATACTCTCTCAGTTTAGTAACACTCTCTCAGTTTAGTAATACTCTCTCAGTCTAGTAACACTCTCAGTCTTGTAACACTCTCTCAGTTGAGTAATATTCTCTGTTTAGTAACACTCTCTCAGTTTAGTAATACTCTCTCAGTTTAGTAATACTCTCTCAGTTGAGTAATATTCTCTCGGTTGAGTAATACTCTCTGAGTCTAGTAACACTCTCTCAGTTTAGTAAAACTGTCTCAGTTTAGTAATACTCTCTCAGTTGAGTAATATTCTCTCAGTTTAGTAATATTCTCTCAGTTTAGTAATATTCTCTCAGTTTAGTAATACTCTCTCGGGTTAGTAATATTCTCTCAGTTTAGTAATATTCTCTCAGATTAGTAATACTCTCTCGGGTTAGTAATATTCTCTCAGTTTAGTAAAACTCTCTCAGTTTAGTAATACTGACTCAGTCTTGTAATACTCTCTCAGCTCTCTCAGTTTAGTAATACTCTCTCAGTTTAGTAACACTCTCTCAGTTTAGTAATACTCTCTCAGTCTAGTAACACTCTCTCAGTTTAGTAACACTCTCTCAGTTTAGTAATACTCTCTCAGTTGAGTAATACTCTCTCAGTTGAGTAATACTCTCTCAGTTTAGTAATACTCTCTCAGTTTAGTAATACTCTCTTGGGTTAGTAATACTCTCTCAGTTTAGTAAAACTCTCTCAGTTTAGTAATACTCTCTCAGTCTTGTAATACTCTCTCAGCTCTCTCAGTTTAGTAATACTCTCTCAGTTTAGTAACACTCTCTCAGTTTAGTAATACTCTCTCAGTCTAGTAACACTCTCTCAGTTTAGTAACACTCTCTCGGGTTAGTAATACTCTCTCAGTTTAGTAAAACTCTCTCAGTTTAGTAAAACTCTCTCAGTTTAGTAATACTCTCTCAGTTGAGTAATATTCTCTCAGTTTAGTAATATTCTCTCAGTTTAGTAATATTCTCTCAGATTAGTAATACTCTCTCGGGTTAGTAATATTCTCTCAGTTTAGTAAAACTCTCTCAGTTTAGTAATACTGACTCAGTCTTGTAATACTCTATCAGCTTTCTCAGTTTAGTAATACTCTCTCAGTTTAGTAACACTCTCTCAGTTTAGTAATACTCTCTCAGTCTAGTAACACTCTCTCAGTTTAGTAACACTCTCTCAGTTTAGTAATACTCTCTTGGGTTAGTAATATTCTCTAAGTTTAGTAACACTCTCTCAGTTTAGTAATACTCTCTCAGTCTTGTAACACTCTCTCAGTTGAGTAATATTCTCTGTTTAGTAACACTCTCTCAGTTTAGTAATACTCTCTCAGTTTAGTAATACTCTCTCAGTTTAGTAATACTCTCTCAGTTGAGTAATATTCTCTCGGTTGAGTAATACTCTCTGAGTCTAGTAACACTCTCTCAGTTTAGTAAAACTGTCTCAGTTTAGTAATACTCTCTCAGTTGAGTAATATTCTCTCAGTTTAGTAATATTCTCTCAGTTTAGTAATATTCTCTCAGATTAGTAATACTCTCTCGGGTTAGTAATATTCTCTCAGTTTAGTAAAACTCTCTCAGTTTAGTAATACTGACTCAGTCTTGTAATACTCTCTCAGCTCTCTCAGTTTAGTAATACTCTCTCAGTTTAGTAACACTCTCTCAGTTTAGTAATACTCTCTCAGTCTAGTAACACTCTCTCAGTTTAGTAACACTCTCTCAGTTTAGTAATACTCTCTCAGTTGAGTAATACTCTCTCAGTTGAGTAATACTCTCTCAGTTTAGTAATACTCTCTCAGTTTAGTAATACTCTCTTGGGTTAGTAATACTCTCTCAGTTTAGTAAAACTCTCTCAGTTTAGTAATACTCTCTCAGTCTTGTAATACTCTCTCAGCTCTCTCAGTTTAGTAATACTCTCTCAGTTTAGTAACACTCTCTCAGTTTAGTAATACTCTCTCAGTCTAGTAACACTCTCAGTTTAGTAACACTCTCTCAGTTTAGTAATATTCTCTCAGTTTAGTAATACTCCCTCAGTTTAGTAATACTCTCTCAGTTTAGTAATATTCTCTCAGCTCTCTCAGTTTAGTAATACTCTCTCGGGTTAGTAATACTCTCTCAGTTTAGTAAAACTCTCTCAGTTTAGTAATACTCTCTCAGTCTTGTAATACTCTCTCAGCTTTCTCAGTTTAGTAATACTCTCTCAGTTTAGTAACACTCTCTCAGTTTAGTAATACTCTCTCAGTCTAGTAACACTCTCAGTCTTGTAACACTCTCTCAGTTGAGTAATATTCTCTGTTTAGTAACACTCTCTCAGTTTAGTAATACTCTCTCAGTTTAGTAATACTCTCTCAGTTGAGTAATATTCTCTCGGTTGAGTAATACTCTCTGAGTCTAGTAACACTCTCTCAGTTTAGTAAAACTGTCTCAGTTTAGTAATACTCTCTCAGTTGAGTAATATTCTCTCAGTTTAGTAATATTCTCTCAGTTTAGTAATATTCTCTCAGTTTAGTAATACTCTCTCGGGTTAGTAATATTCTCTCAGTTTAGTAATATTCTCTCAGATTAGTAATACTCTCTCGGGTTAGTAATATTCTCTCAGTTTAGTAAAACTCTCTCAGTTTAGTAATACTGACTCAGTCTTGTAATACTCTCTCAGCTCTCTCAGTTTAGTAATACTCTCTCAGTTTAGTAACACTCTCTCAGTTTAGTAATACTCTCTCAGTCTAGTAACACTCTCTCAGTTTAGTAACACTCTCTCAGTTTAGTAATACTCTCTCAGTTGAGTAATACTCTCTCAGTTGAGTAATACTCTCTCAGTTTAGTAATACTCTCTCAGTTTAGTAATACTCTCTTGGGTTAGTAATACTCTCTCAGTTTAGTAAAACTCTCTCAGTTTAGTAATACTCTCTCAGTCTTGTAATACTCTCTCAGCTCTCTCAGTTTAGTAATACTCTCTCAGTTTAGTAACACTCTCTCAGTTTAGTAATACTCTCTCAGTCTAGTAACACTCTCTCAGTTTAGTAACACTCTCTCAGTTTAGTAATATTCTCTCAGTTTAGTAATACTCCCTCAGTTTAGTAATACTCTCTCAGTTTAGTAATATTCTCTCAGCTCTCTCAGTTTAGTAATACTCTCTCGGGTTAGTAATACTCTCTCAGTTTAGTAAAACTCTCTCAGTTTAGTAATACTCTCTCAGTCTTGTAATACTCTCTCAGCTTTCTCAGTTTAGTAATACTCTCTCAGTTTAGTAACACTCTCTCAGTTTAGTAATACTCTCTCAGTCTAGTAACACTCTCAGTCTTGTAACACTCTCTCAGTTGAGTAATATTCTCTGTTTAGTAACACTCTCTCAGTTTAGTAATACTCTCTCAGTTTAGTAATACTCTCTCAGTTGAGTAATATTCTCTCGGTTGAGTAATACTCTCTGAGTCTAGTAACACTCTCTCAGTTTAGTAAAACTGTCTCAGTTTAGTAATACTCTCTCAGTTGAGTAATATTCTCTCAGTTTAGTAATATTCTCTCAGTTTAGTAATATTCTCTCAGTTTAGTAATACTCTCTCGGGTTAGTAATATTCTCTCAGTTTAGTAATATTCTCTCAGATTAGTAATACTCTCTCGGGTTAGTAATATTCTCTCAGTTTAGTAAAACTCTCTCAGTTTAGTAATACTGACTCAGTCTTGTAATACTCTCTCAGCTCTCTCAGTTTAGTAATACTCTCTCAGTTTAGTAACACTCTATCAGTTTAGTAACACTCTCTCAGTTTAGTAATACTCTCTCCTTTGAGTAATATTCTATCAGTTTAGTAATACTCTCTCAGTTGAGTAATACTCTCTCAGTCTTGTAACACTCTCTCAGTTGAGTAATATTCTCTGTTTAGTAACACTCTCTCAGTTTAGTAATACTCTCTCAGTTTAGTAATACTCTCTCAGTTTAGTAATACTCTCTCAGTTGAGTAATATTCTCTCGGTTGAGTAATACTCTCTGAGTCTAGTAACACTCTCTCAGTTTAGTAAAACTGTCTCAGTTTAGTAATACTCTCTCAGTTGAGTAATATTCTCTCAGTTTAGTAATATTCTCTCAGTTTAGTAATATTCTCTCAGATTAGTAATACTCTCTCGGGTTAGTAATATTCTCTCAGTTTAGTAAAACTCTCTCAGTTTAGTAATACTGACTCAGTCTTGTAATACTCTCTCAGCTCTCTCAGTTTAGTAATACTCTCTCAGTTTAGTAACACTCTCTCAGTTTAGTAATACTCTCTCAGTCTAGTAACACTCTCTCAGTTTAGTAACACTCTCTCAGTTTAGTAATACTCTCTCAGTTGAGTAATACTCTCTCAGTTGAGTAATACTCTCTCAGTTTAGTAATACTCTCTCAGTTTAGTAATACTCTCTTGGGTTAGTAATACTCTCTCAGTTTAGTAAAACTCTCTCAGTTTAGTAATACTCTCTCAGTCTTGTAATACTCTCTCAGCTCTCTCAGTTTAGTAATACTCTCTCAGTTTAGTAACACTCTCTCAGTTTAGTAATACTCTCTCAGTCTAGTAACACTCTCTCAGTTTAGTAACACTCTCTCAGTTTAGTAATATTCTCTCAGTTTAGTAATACTCCCTCAGTTTAGTAATACTCTCTCAGTTTAGTAATATTCTCTCAGCTCTCTCAGTTTAGTAATACTCTCTCGGGTTAGTAATACTCTCTCAGTTTAGTAAAACTCTCTCAGTTTAGTAATACTCTCTCAGTCTTGTAATACTCTCTCAGCTTTCTCAGTTTAGTAATACTCTCTCAGTTTAGTAACACTCTCTCAGTTTAGTAATACTCTCTCAGTCTAGTAACACTCTCAGTCTTGTAACACTCTCTCAGTTGAGTAATATTCTCTGTTTAGTAACACTCTCTCAGTTTAGTAATACTCTCTCAGTTTAGTAATACTCTCTCAGTTGAGTAATATTCTCTCGGTTGAGTAATACTCTCTGAGTCTAGTAACACTCTCTCAGTTTAGTAAAACTGTCTCAGTTTAGTAATACTCTCTCAGTTGAGTAATATTCTCTCAGTTTAGTAATATTCTCTCAGTTTAGTAATATTCTCTCAGTTTAGTAATACTCTCTCGGGTTAGTAATATTCTCTCAGTTTAGTAATATTCTCTCAGATTAGTAATACTCTCTCGGGTTAGTAATATTCTCTCAGTTTAGTAAAACTCTCTCAGTTTAGTAATACTGACTCAGTCTTGTAATACTCTCTCAGCTCTCTCAGTTTAGTAATACTCTCTCAGTTTAGTAACACTCTCTCAGTTTAGTAATACTCTCTCAGTCTAGTAACACTCTCTCAGTTTAGTAACACTCTCTCAGTTTAGTAATACTCTCTCAGTTGAGTAATACTCTCTCAGTTGAGTAATACTCTCTCAGTTTAGTAATACTCTCTCAGTTTAGTAATACTCTCTTGGGTTAGTAATACTCTCTCAGTTTAGTAAAACTCTCTCAGTTTAGTAATACTCTCTCAGTCTTGTAATACTCTCTCAGCTCTCTCAGTTTAGTAATACTCTCTCAGTTTAGTAACACTCTCTCAGTTTAGTAATACTCTCTCAGTCTAGTAACACTCTCTCAGTTTAGTAACACTCTCTCAGTTTAGTAATATTCTCTCAGTTTAGTAATACTCCCTCAGTTTAGTAATACTCTCTCAGTTTAGTAATATTCTCTCAGCTCTCTCAGTTTAGTAATACTCTCTCGGGTTAGTAATACTCTCTCAGTTTAGTAAAACTCTCTCAGTTTAGTAATACTCTCTCAGTCTTGTAATACTCTCTCAGCTTTCTCAGTTTAGTAATACTCTCTCAGTTTAGTAACACTCTCTCAGTTTAGTAATACTCTCTCAGTCTAGTAACACTCTCAGTCTTGTAACACTCTCTCAGTTGAGTAATATTCTCTGTTTAGTAACACTCTCTCAGTTTAGTAATACTCTCTCAGTTTAGTAATACTCTCTCAGTTGAGTAATATTCTCTCGGTTGAGTAATACTCTCTGAGTCTAGTAACACTCTCTCAGTTTAGTAAAACTGTCTCAGTTTAGTAATACTCTCTCAGTTGAGTAATATTCTCTCAGTTTAGTAATATTCTCTCAGTTTAGTAATATTCTCTCAGTTTAGTAATACTCTCTCGGGTTAGTAATATTCTCTCAGTTTAGTAATATTCTCTCAGATTAGTAATACTCTCTCGGGTTAGTAATATTCTCTCAGTTTAGTAAAACTCTCTCAGTTTAGTAATACTGACTCAGTCTTGTAATACTCTCTCAGCTCTCTCAGTTTAGTAATACTCTCTCAGTTTAGTAACACTCTCTCAGTTTAGTAATACTCTCTCAGTCTAGTAACACTCTCTCAGTTTAGTAACACTCTCTCAGTTGAGTAATACTCTCTCAGTTGAGTAATACTCTCTCAGTTGAGTAATACTCTCTCAGTTTAGTAATACTCTCTCAGTTTAGTAATACTCTCTCAGTTGAGTAATACTCTCTGAGTCTAGTAACACTCTCTCAGTTTAGTAATACTCTCTCAGTTTAGTAATACTCTCTTGGGTTAGTAATACTCTCTCAGTTTAGTAAAACTCTCTCAGTTTAGTAATACTCTCTCAGTCTTGTAATACTCTCTCAGCTCTCTCAGTTTAGTAATACTCTCTCAGTTTAGTAACACTCTCTCCGTTTAGTAATACTCTCTCAGTCTAGTAACACTCTCTCAGTTTAGTAACACTCTCTCAGTTTAGTAATATTCTCTCAGTTTAGTAATACTCCCTCAGTTTAGTAATACTCTCTCAGTTTAGTAATATTCTCTCAGCTCTCTCAGTTTAGTAATACTCTCTCGGGTTAGTAATACTCTCTCAGTTTAGTAAAACTCTCTCAGTTTAGTAAAACTCTCTCAGTTTAGTAATACTCTCTCAGTTGAGTAATATTCTCTCAGTTTAGTAATATTCTCTCAGTTTAGTAATATTCTCTCAGATTAGTAATACTCTCTCGGGTTAGTAATATTCTCTCAGTTTAGTAAAACTCTCTCAGTTTAGTAATACTGACTCAGTCTTGTAATACTCTCTCAGCTCTCTCAGTTTAGTAATACTCTCTCAGTTTAGTAACACTCTCTCAGTTTAGTAATACTCTCTCAGTCTAGTAATACTCTCTCAGTCTAGTAACAATCTCTCAGTTTAGTAACACTCTCTCAGTTTAGTAATACTCTCTCAGTTGAGTAATACTCTCTCAGTTTAGTAATACTCTCTCAGTTTAGTAATACTCTCTCGGGTTAGTAATACTATCTTGGGTTAGTAATACTCTCTCAGTTTAGTAATACTCTCTCAGTTTAGTAATATTCTCTCAGCTCTCTCAGTTTAGTGATACTCTCTCGGGTTAGTAATACTCTCTCAGTTTAGTAAAACTCTCTCAGTTGAGTAATACTCTCTCAGTTTAGTAATACTCTCTCAGTTTAGTAATACTCTCTCAGTTGAGTAATACTCTCTGAGTCTAGTAACACTCTCTCAGTTTAGTAATACTCTCTCAGTTTAGTAATACTCTCTTGGGTTAGTAATACTCTCTCAGTTTAGTAAAACTCTCTCAGTTTAGTAATACTCTCTCAGTCTTGTAATACTCTCTCAGCTCTCTCAGTTTAGTAATACTCTCTCAGTTTAGTAACACTCTCTAAGTTTAGTAATACTCTCTCAGTCTAGTAACACTCTCTCAGTTTAGTAACACTCTCTCAGTTTAGTAATATTCTCTCAGTTTAGTAATACTCCCTCAGTTTAGTAATACTCTCTCAGTTTAGTAATATTCTCTCAGCTCTCTCAGTTTAGTAATACTCTCTCGGGTTAGTAATACTCTCTCAGTTTAGTAAAACTCTCTCAGTTTAGTAATACTCTCTCAGTCTTGTAATACTCTATCAGCTTTCTCAGTTTAGTAATACTCTCTCAGTTTAGTAACACTCTCTCAGTTTAGTAATACTCTCTCAGTCTAGTAACACTCTCTCAGTTTAGTAACACTCTCTCAGTTTAGTAATACTCTCTTGGGTTAGTAATATTCTCTAAGTTTAGTAACACTCTCTCAGTTTAGTAATACTCTCTCCTTTGAGTAATATTCTATCAGTTTAGTAATACTCTCTCAGTTGAGTAATACTCTCTCAGTCTTGTAACACTCTCTCAGTTGAGTAATATTCTCTGTTTAGTAACACTCTCTCAGTTTAGTAATACTCTCTCAGTTTAGTAATACTCTCTCAGTTTAGTAATACTCTCTCGGTTGAGTAATACTCTCTGAGTCTAGTAACACTCTCTCAGTTTAGTAAAACTGTCTCAGTTTAGTAATACTCTCTCAGTTGAGTAATATTCTCTCAGTTTAGTAATATTCTCTCAGTTTAGTAATATTCTCTCAGTTTAGTAATACTCTCTCGGGTTAGTAATATTCTCTCAGTTTAGTAATATTCTCTCAGATTAGTAATACTCTCTCGGGTTAGTAATATTCTCTCAGTTTAGTAAAACTCTCTCAGTTTAGTAATACTGACTCAGTCTTGTAATACTCTCTCAGCTCTCTCAGTTTAGTAATACTCTCTCAGTTTAGTAACACTCTCTCAGTTTAGTAATACTCTCTCAGTCTAGTAACACTCTCTCAGTTTAGTAACACTCTCTCAGTTTAGTAATACTCTCTCAGTTGAGTAATACTCTCTCAGTTGAGTAATACTCTCTCAGTTTAGTAATACTCTCTCAGTTTAGTAATACTCTCTTGGGTTAGTAATACTCTCTCAGTTTAGTAAAACTCTCTCAGTTTAGTAATACTCTCTCAGTCTTGTAATACTCTCTCAGCTCTCTCAGTTTAGTAATACTCTCTCAGTTTAGTAACACTCTCTCAGTTTAGTAATACTCTCTCAGTCTAGTAACACTCTCTCAGTTTAGTAACACTCTCTCAGTTTAGTAATATTCTCTCAGTTTAGTAATACTCCCTCAGTTTAGTAATACTCTCTCAGTTTAGTAATATTCTCTCAGCTCTCTCAGTTTAGTAATACTCTCTCGGGTTAGTAATACTCTCTCAGTTTAGTAAAACTCTCTCAGTTTAGTAATACTCTCTCAGTCTTGTAATACTCTATCAGCTTTCTCAGTTTAGTAATACTCTCTCAGTTTAGTAACACTCTCTCAGTTTAGTAATACTCTCTCAGTCTAGTAACACTCTCAGTCTTGTAACACTCTCTCAGTTGAGTAATATTCTCTGTTTAGTAACACTCTCTCAGTTTAGTAATACTCTCTCAGTTTAGTAATACTCTCTCAGTTGAGTAATATTCTCTCGGTTGAGTAATACTCTCTGAGTCTAGTAACACTCTCTCCGTTTAGTAAAACTGTCTCAGTTTAGTAATACTCTCTCAGTTGAGTAATATTCTCTCAGTTTAGTAATATTCTCTCAGTTTAGTAATATTCTCTCAGTTTAGTAATACTCTCTCGGGTTAGTAATATTCTCTCAGTTTAGTAATATTCTCTCAGATTAGTAATACTCTCTTGGGTTAGTAATATTCTCTCAGTTTAGTAAAACTCTCTCAGTTTAGTAATACTGACTCAGTCTTGTAATACTCTCTCAGCTCTCTCAGTTTAGTAATACTCTCTCAGTTTAGTAACACTCTCTCAGTTTAGTAATACTCTCTCAGTCTAGTAACACTCTCTCAGTTTAGTAACACTCTCTCAGTTTAGTAATACTCTCTCAGTTGAGTAATACTCTCTCAGTTTAGTAATACTCTCTCAGTTTAGTAATACTCTCTCAGTTGAGTAATACTCTCTGAGTCTAGTAACACTCTCTCAGTTTAGTAATACTCTCTCAGTTTAGTAATACTCTCTTGGGTTAGTAATACTCTCTCAGTTTAGTAAAACTCTCTCAGTTTAGTAATACTCTCTCAGTCTTGTAATACTCTCTCAGCTCTCTCAGTTTAGTAATACTCTCTCAGTTTAGTAACACTCTCTCAGTTTAGTAATACTCTCTCAGTCTAGTAACACTCTCTCAGTTTAGTAACACTCTCTCAGTTTAGTAATATTCTCTCAGTTTAGTAATACTCCCTCAGTTTAGTAATACTCTCTCAGTTTAGTAATATTCTCTCAGCTCTCTCAGTTTAGTAATACTCTCTCGGGTTAGTAATACTCTCTCAGTTTAGTAAAACTCTCTCAGTTTAGTAATACTCTCTCAGTCTTGTAATACTCTATCAGCTTTCTCAGTTTAGTAATACTCTCTCAGTTTAGTAACACTCTCTCAGTTTAGTAATACTCTCTCAGTCTAGTAACACTCTCAGTTTAGTAACACTCTCTCAGTTTAGTAATACTCTCTTGGGTTAGTAATATTCTCTAAGTTTAGTAACACTCTCTCAGTTTAGTAATACTCTCTCCTTTGAGTACTATTCTATCAGTTTAGTAATACTCTCTCAGTTGAGTAATACTCTCTCAGTTTAGTAATACTCTCTCAGTTGAGTAATATTCTCTCGGTTGAGTAATACTCTCTGCGTCTAGTAACACTCTCTCAGTTTAGTAAAACTGTCTCAGTTTAGTAATACTCTCTCAGTTGAGTAATATTCTCTCAGTTTAGTAATATTGTCTCAGTTTAGTAATATTCTCTCAGTTTAGTAATACTCTCTCGGGTTAGTAATATTCTCTCAGATTAGTAAAACTCTCTCAGTTTAGTAATACTGACTCAGTCTTGTAATACTCTCTCAGCTCTCTCAGTTTAGTAATACTCTCTCAGTCTAGTAACACTCTCTCAGTTTAGTAACACTTTCTCAGTTTAGTAATACTAACTCAGTTGAGTAATACTCTCTCAGTTTAGTAACACTCTCTCAGTTTAGTAATAATCTCTCAGTTTAGTAATACTCTCTCAGTTTAGTAATTTTCTCTCAGTTTAGTAATATTCTCTCAGATCTCTCAGTTTAGTAATATTATCTCAGTCTAGTAACACTCTCTCAGTTTAGTAATATTCTCTCAATTTAGTAATACTCTCTCAGTTTAGTAATACTCTCTTGGGTTAGTAATATTCTCTCAGTTTAGTAAAACTCTCTCAGTTTAGTAATACTCACTCAGTCTTGTAATACTCTCTCAGCTCTCTCAGATTAGTAATACTCTCTCAGTCTAGTAACACTCTCTCAGTTTAGTAACACTTTCTCAGTTTAGTAATACTAACTCAGTTGAGTAATACTCTCTCAGTTTAGTAATACTCTCTCAGTTTAGTAATATTCTCTCAGTTTAGTAATATTCTCTCAGTTTAATAATACTCTCTCAGTTTAGTAATATTCTCTCAGTTTAGTAATATTCTCTCAGTTTAGTAATATTCTCTCAGTTTAGTAATACTCTCTCGGGTTAGTAATATTCTCTCAGTTTAGTAATACTCTCTTGGGTTAGTAATACTCTCTCAGTTTAGTAAAACTCTCTCAGTTTAGTAATACTCTCTCAGTCTTGTAATACTCTCTCAGCTCTCTCATTTTAGTAATACTCTCCCAGTTTAGTAACACTCTCTCAGTTTAGTAATACTCTCTCAGTCTAGTAACACTCTCTCAGTTTAGTAACACTCTCTCAGTTTAGTAATATTCTCTCAGTTTAGTAATACTCTCTCAGTTTAGTAATACTCTCTGAGTTTAGTAATATTCTCTCAGCTAACTCAGTTTAGTAATACTCTCTCGGGTTAGTAATACTCTCTCAGTTTAGTAAAACTCTCTCAGTTTAGTAATACTCTCTCAGTCTTGTAATACTCTATCAGCTTTCTCAGTTTAGTAATACTCTCTCAGTTTAGTAACACTCTCTCAGTTTAGTAATACTCTCTCAGTCTAGTAACACTCTCTCAGTTTAGTAATACTCTCTCAGTTGAGTAATACTCTCTCAGTTTAGTAATACTCTCTCAGTTTAGTAATACTCTCTCAGTTGAGTAATACTCTCTGAGTCTAGTAACACTCTCTCAGTTTAGTAATACTCTCTCAGTTTAGTAACACTCTCTCAGTTTAGTAATACTCTCTCAGTCCAATAACACTCTCTCAGTTTAGTAACACTCTCTCAGTTTAGTAATATTCTCTCAGTTTAGTAATACTCTCTCAGTTTAGTAATACTCTCTCAGTTTAGTAATATTCTCTCAGCTCTCTCAGTTTAGTAATACTCTCTCGGGTTAGTAATACTCTCTCAGTTTAGTAAAACTCTCTCAGTTTAGTAATACTCTCTCAGTCTTGTAATACTCTATCAGCTTTCTCAGTTTAGTAATACTCTCTCAGTTTAGTAACACTCTCTCAGTTTAGTAATACTCTCTCAGTCTAGTAACACTCTCTCAGTTTAGTAACACTCTCTCAGTTTAGTAATACTCTCTCAGTTGAGTAATACTCTCTCAGTTTAGTAATACTCTCTCAGTTTAGTAATACTCTCTCAGTTGAGTAATACTCTATCAGCTTTCTCAGTTTAGTAACACTCTCTCAGTTTAGTAACACTGTCTCAGTTTAGTAATATTCTCTCAGTTTAGTAATACTCTCTCAGTTTAGTAATACTCTCTGAGTTTAGTAATATTCTCTCAGCTAACTCAGTTTAGTAATACTCTCTCGGGTTAGTAATACTCTCTCAGTTTAGTAAAACTCTCTCAGTTTAGTAATACTCTCTCAGTTTAGTAACACTCTCTCAGTTTAGTGATACTCTCTCAGTCTAGTAACACTCTCTCAGTTTAGTAATACTCTCTCAGTTGAGTAATACTCTCTCAGTTTAGTAATACTCTCTCAGTTTAGTAATACTCTCTCAGTTGAGTAATACTCTCTGAGTCTAGTAACACTCTCTCAGTTTAGTTATACTCTCTCAGTTTAGTAAAACTCTCTCAGTTTAGTAATACTCGCTCAGTCTTGTAATACTCTCTCAGCTCTCTCAGTTTAGTAATACTCTCTCAGTTTAGTAACACTCTCTCAGTTTAGTAATACTCTCTCAGTCCAGTAACACTCTCTCAGTTTAGTAACACTCTCTCAGTTTAGTAATATTCTCTCAGTTTAGTAATACTCTCTCAGTTTAGTAATACTCTCTCAGTTTAGTAATATTCTCTCAGCTCTCTCAGTTTAGTAATACTCTCTCGGGTTAGTAATACTCTCTCAGTTTAGTAAAACTCTCTCAGTTTAGTAATACTCTCTCAGTCTTGTAATACTCTATCAGCTTTCTCAGTTTAGTAATACTCTCTCAGTTTAGTAACACTCTCTCAGTTTAGTAATACTCTCTCAGTCTAGTAACACTCTCTCAGTTTAGTAACACTCTCTCAGTTGAGTAATACTCTCTCAGTTGAGTAATACTCTCTCAGTTTAGTAATACTCTCTCAGTTTAGTAATACTCTCTCAGTTGAGTAATACTCTCTGAGTCTAGTAACACTCTCTCAGTTTAGTAATACTCTCTCAGTTTAGTAATACTCTCTTGGGTTAGTAATACTCTCTCAGTTTAGTAAAACTCTCTCAGTTTAGTAATACTCTCTCAGTCTTGTAATACTCTCTCAGCTCTCTCAGTTTAGTAATACTCTCTCAGTTTAGTAACACTCTCTAAGTTTAGTAATACTCTCTCAGTCTAGTAACACTCTCTCAGTTTAGTAACACTCTCTCAGTTTAGTAATATTCTCTCAGTTTAGTAATACTCCCTCAGTTTAGTAATACTCTCTCAGTTTAGTAATATTCTCTCAGCTCTCTCAGTTTAGTAATACTCTCTCGGGTTAGTAATACTCTCTCAGTTTAGTAAAACTCTCTCAGTTTAGTAATACTCTCTCAGTCTTGTAATACTCTATCAGCTTTCTCAGTTTAGTAATACTCTCTCAGTTTAGTAACACTCTCTCAGTTTAGTAATACTCTCTCAGTCTAGTAACACTCTCTCAGTTTAGTAACACTCTCTCAGTTTAGTAATACTATCTTGGGTTAGTAATATTCTCTAAGTTTAGTAACACTCTCTCAGTTTAGTAATACTCTCGCCTTTGAGTAATATTCTATCAGTTTAGTAATACTCTCTCAGTTGAGTAATACTCTCTCAGTCTTGTAACACTCTCTCAGTTGAGTAATATTCTCTGTTTAGTAACACTCTCTCAGTTTAGTAATACTCTCTCAGTTTAGTAATACTCTCTCAGTTTAGTAATACTCTCTCAGTTGAGTAATATTCTCTCGGTTGAGTAATACTCTCTGAGTCTAGTAACACTCTCTCAGTTTAGTAAAACTGTCTCAGTTTAGTAATACTCTCTCAGTTGAGTAATATTCTCTCAGTTAAGTAATATTCTCTCAGTTTAGTAATATTCTCTCAGATTAGTAATACTCTCTCGGGTTAGTAATATTCTCTCAGTTTAGTAAAACTCTCTCAGTTTAGTAATACTGACTCAGTCTTGTAATACTCTCTCAGCTCTCTCAGTTTAGTAATACTCTCTCAGTTTAGTAACACTCTCTCAGTTTAGTAATACTCTCTCAGTCTAGTAATACTCTCTCAGTCTAGTAACACTCTCTCAGTTTAGTAACACTCTCTCAGTTGAGTAATACTCTCTCAGTTGAGTAATACTCTCTCAGTTTAGTAATACTCTCTCAGTTTAGTAATACTCTCTCGGGTTAGTAATACTCTCTTGGGTTAGTAATACTCTCTCAGTTTAGTAAAACTCTCTCAGTTTAGTAATACTCTCTCAGTCTTGTAATACTCTCTCAGCTCTCTCAGTTTAGTAATACTCTCTCAGTTTAGTAACACTCTCTCAGTTTAGTAATACTCTCTCAGTCTAGTAACACTCTCTCAGTTTAGTAACACTCTCTCAGTTTAGTAATATTCTCTCAGTTTAGTAATACTCCCTCAGTTTAGTAATACTCTCTCAGTTTAGTAATATTCTCTCAGCTCTCTCAGTTTAGTAATACTCTCTCGGGTTAGTAATACTCTCTCAGTTTAGTAAAACTCTCTCAGTTTAGTAATACTCTCTCAGTCTTGTAATACTCTATCAGCTTTCTCAGTTTAGTAATACTCTCTCAGTTTAGTAACACTCTCTCAGTTTAGTAATACTCTCTCAGTCTAGTAACACTCTCAGTCTTGTAACACTCTCTCAGTTGAGTAATATTCTCTGTTTAGTAACACTCTCTCAGTTTAGTAATACTCTCTCAGTTTAGTAATACTCTCTCAGTTGAGTAATATTCTCTCGGTTGAGTAATACTCTCTGAGTCTAGTAACACTCTCTCAGTTTAGTAAAACTGTCTCAGTTTAGTAATACTCTCTCAGTTGAGTAATATTCTCTCAGTTTAGTAATATTCTCTCAGTTTAGTAATATTCTCTCAGTTTAGTAATACTCTCTCGGGTTAGTAATATTCTCTCAGTTTAGTAATATTCTCTCAGATTAGTAATACTCTCTCGGGTTAGTAATATTCTCTCAGTTTAGTAAAACTCTCTCAGTTTAGTAATACTGACTCAGTCTTGTAATACTCTCTCAGCTCTCTCAGTTTAGTAATACTCTCTCAGTTTAGTAACACTCTCTCAGTTTAGTAATACTCTCTCAGTCTAGTAACACTCTCTCAGTTTAGTAACACTCTCTCAGTTTAGTAATACTCTCTCAGTTGAGTAATACTCTCTCAGTTGAGTAATACTCTCTCAGTTTAGTAATACTCTCTCAGTTTAGTAATACTCTCTCAGTTGAGTAATACTCTCTGAGTCTAGTAACACTCTCTCAGTTTAGTAATACTCTCTCAGTTTGGTAATACTCTCTTGGGTTAGTAATACTCTCTCAGTTTAGTAAAACTCTCTCAGTTTAGTAATACTCTCTCAGTCTTGTAATACTCTCTCAGCTCTCTCAGTTTAGTAATACTCTCTCAGTTTAGTAACACTCTCTCCGTTTAGTAATACTCTCTCAGTCTAGTAACACTCTCTCAGTTTAGTAACACTCTCTCAGTTTAGTAATATTCTCTCAGTTTAGTAATACTCCCTCAGTTTAGTAATACTCTCTCAGTTTAGTAATATTCTCTCAGCTCTCTCAGTTTAGTAATACTCTCTCGGGTTAGTAATACTCTCTCAGTTTAGTAAAACTCTCTCAGTTTAGTAATACTCTCTCAGTCTTGTAATACTCTATCAGCTTTCTCAGTTTAGTAATACTCTCTCAGTTTAGTAACACTCTCTCAGTTTAGTAATACTCTCTCAGTCTAGTAGCACTCTCTCAGTTTAGTAACACTCTCTCAGTTTAGTAATACTCTCTCAGTTGAGTAATACTCTCTCAGTTGAGTAATACTCTCTCAGTTTAGTAATACTCTCTCAGTTTAGTAATACTCTCTCAGTTGAGTAATACTCTCTGAGTCTAGTAACACTCTCTCAGTTTAGTAATACTCTCTCAGTTTTGTAATACTCTCTTGGGTTAGTAATACTCTCTCAGTTTAGTAAAACTCTCTCAGTTTAGTAATACTCTCTCAGTCTTGTAATACTCTCTCAGCTCTCTCAGTTTAGTAATACTCTCTCAGTTTAGTAACACTCTCTCCGTTTAGTAATACTCTCTCAGTCTAGTAACACTCTCTCAGTTTAGTAACACTCTCTCAGTTTAGTAATATTCTCTCAGTTTAGTAATACTCCCTCAGTTTAGTAATACTCTCTCAGTTTAGTAATATTCTCTCAGCTCTCTCAGTTTAGTAATACTCTCTCGGGTTAGTAATACTCTCTCAGTTTAGTAAAACTCTCTCAGTTTAGTAATACTCTCTCAGTCTTGTAATACTCTATCAGCTTTCTCAGTTTAGTAATACTCTCTCAGTTTAGTAACACTCTCTCAGTTTAGTAATACTCTCTCAGTCTAGTAACACTCTCAGTTTAGTAACACTCTCTCAGTTTAGTAATACTCTCTTGGGTTAGTAATATTCTCTAAGTTTAGTAACACTCTCTCAGTTTAGTAATACTCTCTCCTTTGAGTAATATTCTATCAGTTTAGTAATACTCTCTCAGTTTAGTAATACTCTCTCAGTTGAGTAATATTCTCTCGGTTGAGTAATACTCTCTGAGTCTAGTAACACTCTCTCAGTTTAGTAAAACTGTCTCAGTTTAGTAATACTCTCTCAGTTGAGTAATATTCTCTCAGTTTAGTAATATTCTCTCAGTTTAGTAATATTCTCTCAGTTTAGTAATACTCTCTCGGGTTAGTAATATTCTCTCAGATTAGTAATACTCTCTCGGGTTAGTAATATTCTCTCAGTTTAGTAAAACTCTCTCAGTTTAGTAATACTGACTCAGTCTTGTAATACTCTCTCAGCTCTCTCAGTTTAGTAATACTCTCTCAGTCTAGTAACACTCTCTCAGTTTAGTAACACTTTCTCAGTTTAGTAATACTAACTCAGTTGAGTAATACTCTCTCAGTTTAGTAACACTCTCTCAGTTTAGTAATATTCTCTCAGTTTAGTAATACTCTCTCAGTTTAGTAATTTTCTCTCAGTTTAGTAATATTCTCTCAGATCTCTCAGTTTAGTAATATTATCTCAGTCTAGTAACACTCTCTCAGTTTAGTAATATTCTCTCAATTTAGTAATACTCTCTCAGTTTAGTAATACTCTCTTGGGTTAGTAATATTCTCTCAGTTTAGTAAAACTCTCTCAGTTTAGTAACTCACTCAGTCTTGTAATACTCTCTCAGCTCTCTCAGATTAGTAATACTCTCTCAGTCTAGTAACACTCTCTCAGTTTAGTAACACTTTCTCAGTTTAGTAATACTAACTCAGTTGAGTAATACTCTCTCAGTTTAGTAATACTCTCTCAGTTTAGTAATATTCTCTCAGTTTAGTAATATTCTCTCAGTTTAATAATACTCTCTCAGTTTAGTAATATTCTCTCAGTTTAGTAATATTCTCTCAGTTTAGTAATATTCTCTCAGTTTAGTAATACTCTCTCGGGTTAGTAATATTCTCTCAGTTTAGTAATATTCTCTCAGTTTAGTAATACTCTCTTGGGTTAGTAATACTCTCTCAGTTTAGTAAAACTCTCTCAGTTTAGTAATACTCTCTCAGTCTTGTAATACTCTCTCAGCTCTCTCATTTTAGTAATACTCTCCCAGTTTAGTAACACTCTCTCAGTTTAGTAATACTCTCTCAGTTTAGTAATACTCTCTCAGTTTAGTAACACTCTCTCAGTTTAGTAATATTCTCTCAGTTTAGTAATACTCTCTCAGTTTAGTAATACTCTCTGAGTTTAGTAATATTCTCTCAGCTAACTCAGTTTAGTAATACTCTCTCGGGTTAGTAATACTCTCTCAGTTTAGTAATACTCTCTCAGTTTAGTAACACTCTCTAAGTTTAGTAATACTCTCTCAGTCTAGTAACACTCTCTCAGTTTAGTAACACTCTCTCAGTTTAGTAATATTCTCTCAGTTTAGTAATACTCCCTCAGTTTAGTAATACTCTCTCAGTTTAGTAATATTCTCTCAGCTCTCTCAGTTTAGTAATACTCTCTCGGGTTAGTAATACTCTCTCAGTTTAGTAAAACTCTCTCAGTTTAGTAATACTCTCTCAGTCTTGTAATACTCTATCAGCTTTCTCAGTTTAGTAATACTCTCTCAGTTTAGTAACACTCTCTCAGTTTAGTAATACTCTCTCAGTCTAGTAATACTCTCTTGGGTTAGTAATATTCTCTAAGTTTAGTAACACTCTCTCAGTTTAGTAATACTCTCTCCTTTGAGTAATATACTATCAGTTTAGTAATACTCTCTCAGTTGAGTAATACTCTCTCAGTCTTGTAACACTCTCTCAGTTGAGTAATATTCTCTGTTTAGTAACACTCTCTCAGTTTAGTAATACTCTCTCAGTTTAGTAATACTCTCTCAGTTTAGTAATACTCTCTCAGTTGAGTAATATTCTCTCGGTTGAGTAATACTCTCTGAGTCTAGTAACACTCTCTCAGTTTAGTAAAAATGTCTCAGTTTAGTAATACTCTCTCAGTTGAGTAATATTCTCTCAGTTTAGTAATATTCTCTCAGTTTAGTAATATTCTCTCAGATTAGTAATACTCTCTCGGGTTAGTAATATTCTCTCAGTTTAGTAAAACTCTCTCAGTTTAGTAATACTGACTCAGTCTTGTAATACTCTCTCAGCTCTCTCAGTTTAGTAATACTCTCTCAGTTTAGTAACACTCTCTCAGTTTAGTAATACTCTCTCAGTCTAGTAATACTCTCTCAGTCTAGTAACACTCTCTCAGTTTAGTAACACTCTCTCAGTTGAGTAATACTCTCTCAGTTGAGTAATACTCTCTCAGTTTAGTAATACTCTCTCAGTTTAGTAATACTCTCTTGGGTTAGTAATACTCTCTCAGTTTAGTAAAACTCTCTCAGTTTAGTAATACTCTCTCAGTCTTGTAATACTCTCTCAGCTCTCTCAGTTTAGTAATACTCTCTCAGTTTAGTAACACTCTCTCAGTTTAGTAATACTCTCTCAGTCTAGTAACACTCTCTCAGTTTAGTAACACTCTCTCAGTTTAGTAATATTCTCTCAGTTTAGTAATACTCCCTCAGTTTAGTAATACTCTCTCAGTTTAGTAATATTCTCTCAGCTCTCTCAGTTTAGTAATACTCTCTCGGGTTAGTAATACTCTCTCAGTTTAGTAAAACTCTCTCAGTTTAGTAATACTCTCTCAGTCTTGTAATACTCTCTCAGCTTTCTCAGTTTAGTAATACTCTCTCAGTTTAGTAACACTCTCTCAGTTTAGTAATACTCTCTCAGTCTAGTAACACTCTCAGTCTTGTAACACTCTCTCAGTTGAGTAATATTCTCTGTTTAGTAACACTCTCTCAGTTTAGTAATACTCTCTCAGTTTAGTAATACTCTCTCAGTTGAGTAATATTCTCTCGGTTGAGTAATACTCTCTGAGTCTAGTAACACTCTCTCAGTTTAGTAAAACTGTCTCAGTTTAGTAATACTCTCTCAGTTGAGTAATATTCTCTCAGTTTAGTAATATTCTCTCAGTTTAGTAATATTCTCTCAGTTTAGTAATACTCTCTCGGGTTAGTAATATTCTCTCAGTTTAGTCATATTCTCTCAGATTAGTAATACTCTCTCGGGTTAGTAATATTCTCTCAGTTTAGTAAAACTCTCTCAGTTTAGTAATACTGACTCAGTCTTGTAATACTCTCTCAGCTCTCTCAGTTTAGTAATACTCTCTCAGTTTAGTAACACTCTCTCAGTTTAGTAATACTCTCTCAGTCTAGTAACACTCTCTCAGTTTAGTAACACTCTCTCAGTTTAGTAATACTCTCTCAGTTGAGTAATACTCTCTCAGTTGAGTAATACTCTCTCAGTTTAGTAATACTCTCTCAGTTTAGTAATACTCTCTCAGTTGAGTAATACTCTCTGAGTCTAGTAACACTCTCTCAGTTTAGTAATACTCTCTCAGTTTAGTAATACTCTCTTGGGTTAGTAATACTCTCTCAGTTTAGTAAAACTCTCTCAGTTTAGTAATACTCTCTCAGTCTTGTAATACTCTCTCAGCTCTCTCAGTTTAGTAATACTCTCTCAGTTTAGTAACACTCTCTCCGTTTAGTAATACTCTCTCAGTCTAGTAACACTCTCTCAGTTTAGTAACACTCTCTCAGTTTAGTAATATTCTCTCAGTTTAGTAATACTCCCTCAGTTTAGTAATACTCTCTCAGTTTAGTAATATTCTCTCAGCTCTCTCAGTTTAGTAATACTCTCTCGGGTTAGTAATACTCTCTCAGTTTAGTAAAACTCTCTCAGTTTAGTAAAACTCTCTCAGTTTAGTAATACTCTCTCAGTTGAGTAATATTCTCTCAGTTTAGTAATATTCTCTCAGTTTAGTAATATTCTCTCAGATTAGTAATACTCTCTCGGGTTAGTAATATTCTCTCAGTTTAGTAAAACTCTCTCAGTTTAGTAATACTGACTCAGTCTTGTAATACTCTATCAGCTTTCTCAGTTTAGTAATACTCTCTCAGTTTAGTAACACTCTCTCAGTTTAGTAATACTCTCTCAGTCTAGTAACACTCTCTCAGTTTAGTAACACTCTCTCAGTTTAGTAATACTCTCTTGGGTTAGTAATATTCTCTAAGTTTAGTAACACTCTCTCAGTTTAGTAATACTCTCTCCTTTGAGTAATATTCTATCAGTTTAGTAATACTCTCTCAGTTGAGTAATACTCTCTCAGTCTTGTAACACTCTCTCAGTTGAGTAATATTCTCTGTTTAGTAACACTCTCTCAGTTTAGTAATACTCTCTCAGTTTAGTAATACTCTCTCAGTTTAGTAATACTCTCTCAGTTGAGTAATATTCTCTCGGTTGAGTAATACTCTCTGAGTCTAGTAACACTCTCTCAGTTTAGTAAAACTGTCTCAGTTTAGTAATACTCTCTCAGTTGAGTAATATTCTCTCAGTTTAGTAATATTCTCTCAGTTTAGTAATATTCTCTCAGATTAGTAATACTCTCTCGGGTTAGTAATATTCTCTCAGTTTAGTAAAACTCTCTCAGTTTAGTAATACTGACTCAGTCTTGTAATACTCTCTCAGCTCTCTCAGTTTAGTAATACTCTCTCAGTTTAGTAACACTCTCTCAGTTTAGTAATACTCTCTCAGTCTAGTAACACTCTCTCAGTTTAGTAACACTCTCTCAGTTTAGTAATACTCTCTCAGTTGAGTAATACTCTCTCAGTTGAGTAATACTCTCTCAGTTTAGTAATACTCTCTCAGTTTAGTAATACTCTCTTGGGTTAGTAATAGTCTCTCAGTTTAGTAAAACTCTCTCAGTTTAGTAATACTCTCTCAGTCTTGTAATACTCTCTCAGCTCTCTCAGTTTAGTAATACTCTCTCAGTTTAGTAACACTCTCTCAGTTTAGTAATACTCTCTCAGTCTAGTAACACTCTCTCAGTTTAGTAACACTCTCTCAGTTTAGTAATATTCTCTCAGTTTAGTAATACTCCCTCAGTTTAGTAATACTCTCTCAGTTTAGTAATATTCTCTCAGCTCTCTCAGTTTAGTAATACTCCCTCGGGTTAGTAATACTCTCTCAGTTTAGTAAAACTCTCTCAGTTTAGTAATACTCTCTCAGTCTTGTAATACTCTCTCAGCTTTCTCAGTTTAGTAATACTCTCTCAGTTTAGTAACACTCTCTCAGTTTAGTAATACTCTCTCAGTCTAGTAACACTCTCAGTCTTGTAACACTCTCTCAGTTGAGTAATATTCTCTGTTTAGTAACACTCTCTCAGTTTAGTAATACTCTCTCAGTTTAGTAATACTCTCTCAGTTGAGTAATATTCTCTCGGTTGAGTAATACTCTCTGAGTCTAGTAACACTCTCTCAGTTTAGTAAAACTGTCTCAGTTTAGTAATACTCTCTCAGTTGAGTAATATTCTCTCAGTTTAGTAATATTCTCTCAGTTTAGTAATATTCTCTCAGTTTAGTAATACTCTCTCGGGTTAGTAATATTCTCTCAGTTTAGTAATATTCTCTCAGATTAGTAATACTCTCTCGGGTTAGTAATATTCTCTCAGTTTAGTAAAACTCTCTCAGTTTAGTAATACTGACTCAGTCTTGTAATACTCTCTCAGCTCTCTCAGTTTAGTAATACTCTCTCAGTTTAGTAACACTCTCTCAGTTTAGTAATACTCTCTCAGTCTAGTAACACTCTCTCAGTTTAGTAACACTCTCTCAGTTTAGTAATACTCTCTCAGTTGAGTAATACTCTCTCAGTTGAGTAATACTCTCTCAGTTTAGTAATACTCTCTCAGTTTAGTAATACTCTCTTGGGTTAGTAATACTCTCTCAGTTTAGTAAAACTCTCTCAGTTTAGTAATACTCTCTCAGTCTTGTAATACTCTCTCAGCTCTCTCAGTTTAGTAATACTCTCTCAGTTTAGTAACACTCTCTCAGTTTAGTAATACTCTCTCAGTCTAGTAACACTCTCTCAGTTTAGTAACACTCTCTCAGTTTAGTAATATTCTCTCAGTTTAGTAATACTCCCTCAGTTTAGTAATACTCTCTCAGTTTAGTAATATTCTCTCAGCTCTCTCAGTTTAGTAATACTCTCTCGGGTTAGTAATACTCTCTCAGTTTAGTAAAACTCTCTCAGTTTAGTAATACTCTCTCAGTCTTGTAATACTCTCTCAGCTTTCTCAGTTTAGTAATACTCTCTCAGTTTAGTAACACTCTCTCAGTTTAGTAATACTCTCTCAGTCTAGTAACACTCTCAGTCTTGTAACACTCTCTCAGTTGAGTAATATTCTCTGTTTAGTAACACTCTCTCAGTTTAGTAATACTCTCTCAGTTTAGTAATACTCTCTCAGTTGAGTAATATTCTCTCGGTTGAGTAATACTCTCTGAGTCTAGTAACACTCTCTCAGTTTAGTAAAACTGTCTCAGTTTAGTAATACTCTCTCAGTTGAGTAATATTCTCTCAGTTTAGTAATATTCTCTCAGTTTAGTAATACTCTCTCGGGTTAGTAATATTCTCTCAGTTTAGTAATATTCTCTCAGATTAGTAATACTCTCTCGGGTTAGTAATATTCTCTCAGTTTAGTAAAACTCTCTCAGTTTAGTAATACTGACTCAGTCTTGTAATACTCTCTCAGCTCTCTCAGTTTAGTAATACTCTCTCAGTTTAGTAACACTCTCTCAGTTTAGTAATACTCTCTCAGTCTAGTAACACTCTCTCAGTTTAGTAACACTCTCTCAGTTTAGTAATACTCTCTCAGTTGAGTAATACTCTCTCAGTTGAGTAATACTCTCTCAGTTTAGTAATACTCTCTCAGTTTAGTAATACTCTCTCAGTTGAGTAATACTCTCTGAGTCTAGTAACACTCTCTCAGTTTAGTAATACTCTCTCAGTTTAGTAATACTCTCTTGGGTTAGTAATACTCTCTCAGTTTAGTAAAACTCTCTCAGTTTAGTAATACTCTCTCAGTCTTGTAATACTCTCTCAGCTCTCTCAGTTTAGTAATACTCTCTCAGTTTAGTAACACTCTCTCCGTTTAGTAATACTCTCTCAGTCTAGTAACACTCTCTCAGTTTAGTAACACTCTCTCAGTTTAGTAATATTCTCTCAGTTTAGTAATACTCCCTCAGTTTAGTAATACTCTCTCAGTTTAGTAATATTCTCTCAGCTCTCTCAGTTTAGTAATACTCTCTCGGGTTAGTAATACTCTCTCAGTTTAGTAAAACTCTCTCAGTTTAGTAAAACTCTCTCAGTTTAGTAATACTCTCTCAGTTGAGTAATATTCTCTCAGTTTAGTAATATTCTCTCAGTTTAGTAATATTCTCTCAGATTAGTAATACTCTCTCGGGTTAGTAATATTCTCTCAGTTTAGTAAAACTCTCTCAGTTTAGTAATACTGACTCAGTCTTGTAATACTCTCTCAGCTCTCTCAGTTTAGTAATACTCTCTCAGTTTAGTAACACTCTCTCAGTTTAGTAATACTCTCTCAGTCTAGTAATACTCTCTCAGTCTAGTAACACTCTCTCAGTTTAGTAACACTCTCTCAGTTTAGTAATACTCTCTCAGTTGAGTAATACTCTCTCAGTTTAGTAATACTCTCTCAGTTTAGTAATACTCTCTCGGGTTAGTAATACTCTCTTGGGTTAGTAATACTCTCTCAGTTTAGTAAAACTCTCTCAGTTTAGTAATACTCTCTCAGTCTTGTAATACTCTCTCAGCTCTCTCAGTTTAGTAATACTCTCTCAGTTTAGTAACACTCTCTCAGTTTAGTAATACTCTCTCAGTCTAGTAACACTCTCTCAGTTTAGTAACACTCTCTCAGTTTAGTAATATTCTCTCAGTTTAGTAATACTCCCTCAGTTTAGTAATACTCTCTCAGTTTAGTAATATTCTCTCAGCTCTCTCAGTTTAGTAATACTCTCTCGGGTTAGTAATACTCTCTCAGTTTAGTAAAACTCTCTCAGTTTAGTAATACTCTCTCAGTCTAGTAACACTCTCAGTCTTGTAACACTCTCTCAGTTGAGTAATATTCTCTGTTTAGTAACACTCTCTCAGTTTAGTAATACTCTCTCAGTTTAGTAATACTCTCTCAGTTGAGTAATATTCTCTCGGTTGAGTAATACTCTCTGAGTCTAGTAACACTCTCTCAGTTTAGTAAAACTGTCTCAGTTTAGTAATACTCTCTCAGTTGAGTAATATTCTCTCAGTTTAGTAATATTCTCTCAGTTTAGTAATATTCTCTCAGTTTAGTAATACTCTCTCGGGTTAGTAATATTCTCTCAGTTTAGTAATATTCTCTCAGATTAGTAATACTCTCTCGGGTTAGTAATATTCTCTCAGTTTAGTAAAACTCTCTCAGTTTAGTAATACTGACTCAGTCTTGTAATACTCTCTCAGCTCTCTCAGTTTAGTAATACTCTCTCAGTTTAGTAACACTCTCTCAGTTTAGTAATACTCTCTCAGTCTAGTAACACTCTCTCAGTTTAGTAACACTCTCTCAGTTTAGTAATACTCTCTCAGTTGAGTAATACTCTCTCAGTTGAGTAATACTCTCTCAGTTTAGTAATACTCTCTCAGTTTAGTAATACTCTCTCAGTTGAGTAATACTCTCTGAGTCTAGTAACACTCTCTCAGTTTAGTAATACTCTCTCAGTTTGGTAATACTCTCTTGGGTTAGTAATACTCTCTCAGTTTAGTAAAACTCTCTCAGTTTAGTAATACTCTCTCAGTCTTGTAATACTCTCTCAGCTCTCTCAGTTTAGTAATACTCTCTCAGTTTAGTAACACTCTCTCCGTTTAGTAATACTCTCTCAGTCTAGTAACACTCTCTCAGTTTAGTAACACTCTCTCAGTTTAGTAATATTCTCTCAGTTTAGTAATACTCCCTCAGTTTAGTAATACTCTCTCAGTTTAGTAATATTCTCTCAGCTCTCTCAGTTTAGTAATACTCTCTCGGGTTAGTAATACTCTCTCAGTTTAGTAAAACTCTCTCAGTTTAGTAATACTCTCTCAGTCTTGTAATACTCTATCAGCTTTCTCAGTTTAGTAATACTCTCTCAGTTTAGTAACACTCTCTCAGTTTAGTAATACTCTCTCAGTCTAGTAACACTCTCAGTTTAGTAACACTCTCTCAGTTTAGTAATACTCTCTTGGGTTAGTAATATTCTCTAAGTTTAGTAACACTCTCTCAGTTTAGTAATACTCTCTCCTTTGAGTAATATTCTATCAGTTTAGTAATACTCTCTCAGTTGAGTAATACTCTCTCAGTTTAGTAATACTCTCTCAGTTGAGTAATATTCTCTCGGTTGAGTAATACTCTCTGAGTCTAGTAACACTCTCTCAGTTTAGTAAAACTGTCTCAGTTTAGTAATACTCTCTCAGTTGAGTAATATTCTCTCAGTTTAGTAATATTCTCTCAGTTTAGTAATATTCTCTCAGTTTAGTAATACTCTCTCGGGTTAGTAATATTCTCTCAGATTAGTAATACTCTCTCGGGTTAGTAATATTCTCTCAGTTTAGTAAAACTCTCTCAGTTTAGTAATACTGACTCAGTCTTGTAATACTCTCTCAGCTCTCTCAGTTTAGTAATACTCTCTCAGTCTAGTAACACTCTCTCAGTTTAGTAACACTTTCTCAGTTTAGTAATACTAACTCAGTTGAGTAATACTCTCTCAGTTTAGTAACACTCTCTCAGTTTAGTAATATTCTCTCAGTTTAGTAATACTCTCTTGGGTTAGTAATACTCTCTCAGTTTAGTAATATTCTCTCAGATCTCTCAGTTTAGTAATATTATCTCAGTCTAGTAACACTCTCTCAGTTTAGTAATATTCTCTCAATTTAGTAATACTCTCTCAGTTTAGTAATACTCTCTTGGGTTAGTAATATTCTCTCAGTTTAGTAAAACTCTCTCAGTTTAGTAACTCACTCAGTCTTGTAATACTCTCTCAGCTCTCTCAGATTAGTAATACTCTCTCAGTCTAGTAACACTCTCTCAGTTTAGTAACACTTTCTCAGTTTAGTAATACTAACTCAGTTGAGTAATACTCTCTCAGTTTAGTAATACTCTCTCAGTTTAGTAATATTCTCTCAGTTTAGTAATATTCTCTCAGTTTAATAATACTCTCTCAGTTTAGTAATATTCTCTCAGTTTAGTAATATTCTCTCAGTTTAGTAATATTCTCTCAGTTTAGTAATACTCTCTCGGGTTAGTAATATTCTCTCAGTTTAGTAATATTCTCTCAGTTTAGTAATACTCTCTTGGGTTAGTAATACTCTCTCAGTTTAGTAAAACTCTCTCAGTTTAGTAATACTCTCTCAGTCTTGTAATACTCTCTCAGCTCTCTCATTTTAGTAATACTCTCCCAGTTTAGTAACACTCTCTCAGTTTAGTAATACTCTCTCAGTCTAGTAACACTCTCTCAGTTTAGTAACACTCTCTCAGTTTAGTAATATTCTCTCAGTTTAGTAATACTCTCTCAGTTTAGTAATACTCTCTGAGTTTAGTAATATTCTCTCAGCTAACTCAGTTTAGTAATACTCTCTCGGGTTAGTAATACTCTCTCAGTTTAGTAATACTCTCTCAGTTTAGTAACACTCTCTAAGTTTAGTAATACTCTCTCAGTCTAGTAACACTCTCTCAGTTTAGTAACACTCTCTCAGTTTAGTAATATTCTCTCAGTTTAGTAATACTCCCTCAGTTTAGTAATACTCTCTCAGTTTAGTAATATTCTCTCAGCTCTCTCAGTTTAGTAATACTCTCTCGGGTTAGTAATACTCTCTCAGTTTAGTAAAACTCTCTCAGTTTAGTAATACTCTCTCAGTCTTGTAATACTCTATCAGCTTTCTCAGTTTAGTAATACTCTCTCAGTTTAGTAACACTCTCTCAGTTTAGTAATACTCTCTCAGTCTAGTAACACTCTCTCAGTTTAGTAACACTCTCTCAGTTTAGTAATACTCTCTTGGGTTAGTAATATTCTCTAAGTTTAGTAACACTCTCTCAGTTTAGTAATACTCTCTCCTTTGAGTAATATTCTATCAGTTTAGTAATACTCTCTCAGTTGAGTAATACTCTCTCAGTCTTGTAACACTCTCTCAGTTGAGTAATATTCTCTGTTTAGTAACACTCTCTCAGTTTAGTAATACTCTCTCAGTTTAGTAATACTCTCTCAGTTTAGTAATACTCTCTCAGTTGAGTAATATTCTCTCGGTTGAGTAATACTCTCTGAGTCTAGTAACACTCTCTCAGTTTAGTAAAACTGTCTCAGTTTAGTAATACTCTCTCAGTTGAGTAATATTCTCTCAGTTTAGTAATATTCTCTCAGTTTAGTAATATTCTCTCAGATTAGTAATACTCTCTCGGGTTAGTAATATTCTCTCAGTTTAGTAAAACTCTCTCAGTTTAGTAATACTGACTCAGTCTTGTAATACTCTCTCAGCTCTCTCAGTTTAGTAATACTCTCTCAGTTTAGTAACACTCTCTCAGTTTAGTAATACTCTCTCGGGTTAGTAATACTCTCTCAGTTTAGTAAAACTCTCTCAGTTTAGTAAAACTCTCTCAGTTTAGTAATACTCTCTCAGTTGAGTAATATTCTCTCAGTTTAGTAATATTCTCTCAGTTTAGTAATATTCTCTCAGATTAGTAATACTCTCTCGGGTTAGTAATATTCTCTCAGTTTAGTAAAACTCTCTCAGTTTAGTAATACTGACTCAGTCTTGTAATACTCTCTCAGCTCTCTCAGTTTAGTAATACTCTCTCAGTTTAGTAACACTCTCTCAGTTTAGTAATACTCTCTCAGTCTAGTAATACTCTCTCAGTCTAGTAACACTCTCTCAGTTTAGTAACACTCTCTCAGTTTAGTAATACTCTCTCAGTTGAGTAATACTCTCTCAGTTTAGTAATACTCTCTCAGTTTAGTAATACTCTCTCGGGTTAGTAATACTCTCTTGGGTTAGTAATACTCTCTCAGTTTAGTAAAACTCTCTCAGTTTAGTAATACTCTCTCAGTCTTGTAATACTCTCTCAGCTCTCTCAGTTTAGTAATACTCTCTCAGTTTAGTAACACTCTCTCAGTTTAGTAATACTCTCTCAGTCTAGTAACACTCTCTCAGTTTAGTAACACTCTCTCAGTTTAGTAATATTCTCTCAGTTTAGTAATACTCCCTCAGTTTAGTAATACTCTCTCAGTTTAGTAATATTCTCTCAGCTCTCTCAGTTTAGTAATACTCTCTCGGGTTAGTAATACTCTCTCAGTTTAGTAAAACTCTCTCAGTTTAGTAATACTCTCTCAGTCTAGTAACACTCTCAGTCTTGTAACACTCTCTCAGTTGAGTAATATTCTCTGTTTAGTAACACTCTCTCAGTTTAGTAATACTCTCTCAGTTTAGTAATACTCTCTCAGTTGAGTAATATTCTCTCGGTTGAGTAATACTCTCTGAGTCTAGTAACACTCTCTCAGTTTAGTAAAACTGTCTCAGTTTAGTAATACTCTCTCAGTTGAGTAATATTCTCTCAGTTTAGTAATATTCTCTCAGTTTAGTAATATTCTCTCAGTTTAGTAATACTCTCTCGGGTTAGTAATATTCTCTCAGTTTAGTAATATTCTCTCAGATTAGTAATACTCTCTCGGGTTAGTAATATTCTCTCAGTTTAGTAAAACTCTCTCAGTTTAGTAATACTGACTCAGTCTTGTAATACTCTCTCAGCTCTCTCAGTTTAGTAATACTCTCTCAGTTTAGTAACACTCTCTCAGTTTAGTAATACTCTCTCAGTCTAGTAACACTCTCTCAGTTTAGTAACACTCTCTCAGTTTAGTAATACTCTCTCAGTTGAGTAATACTCTCTCAGTTGAGTAATACTCTCTCAGTTTAGTAATACTCTCTCAGTTTAGTAATACTCTCTCAGTTGAGTAATACTCTCTGAGTCTAGTAACACTCTCTCAGTTTAGTAATACTCTCTCAGTTTGGTAATACTCTCTTGGGTTAGTAATACTCTCTCAGTTTAGTAAAACTCTCTCAGTTTAGTAATACTCTCTCAGTCTTGTAATACTCTCTCAGCTCTCTCAGTTTAGTAATACTCTCTCAGTTTAGTAACACTCTCTCCGTTTAGTAATACTCTCTCAGTCTAGTAACACTCTCTCAGTTTAGTAACACTCTCTCAGTTTAGTAATATTCTCTCAGTTTAGTAATACTCCCTCAGTTTAGTAATACTCTCTCAGTTTAGTAATATTCTCTCAGCTCTCTCAGTTTAGTAATACTCTCTCGGGTTAGTAATACTCTCTCAGTTTAGTAAAACTCTCTCAGTTTAGTAATACTCTCTCAGTCTTGTAATACTCTATCAGCTTTCTCAGTTTAGTAATACTCTCTCAGTTTAGTAACACTCTCTCAGTTTAGTAATACTCTCTCAGTCTAGTAACACTCTCAGTTTAGTAACACTCTCTCAGTTTAGTAATACTCTCTTGGGTTAGTAATATTCTCTAAGTTTAGTAACACTCTCTCAGTTTAGTAATACTCTCTCCTTTGAGTAATATTCTATCAGTTTAGTAATACTCTCTCAGTTGAGTAATACTCTCTCAGTTTAGTAATACTCTCTCAGTTGAGTAATATTCTCTCGGTTGAGTAATACTCTCTGAGTCTAGTAACACTCTCTCAGTTTAGTAAAACTGTCTCAGTTTAGTAATACTCTCTCAGTTGAGTAATATTCTCTCAGTTTAGTAATATTCTCTCAGTTTAGTAATATTCTCTCAGTTTAGTAATACTCTCTCGGGTTAGTAATATTCTCTCAGATTAGTAATACTCTCTCGGGTTAGTAATATTCTCTCAGTTTAGTAAAACTCTCTCAGTTTAGTAATACTGACTCAGTCTTGTAATACTCTCTCAGCTCTCTCAGTTTAGTAATACTCTCTCAGTCTAGTAACACTCTCTCAGTTTAGTAACACTTTCTCAGTTTAGTAATACTAACTCAGTTGAGTAATACTCTCTCAGTTTAGTAACACTCTCTCAGTTTAGTAATATTCTCTCAGTTTAGTAATACTCTCTTGGGTTAGTAATACTCTCTCAGTTTAGTAATATTCTCTCAGATCTCTCAGTTTAGTAATATTATCTCAGTCTAGTAACACTCTCTCAGTTTAGTAATATTCTCTCAATTTAGTAATACTCTCTCAGTTTAGTAATACTCTCTTGGGTTAGTAATATTCTCTCAGTTTAGTAAAACTCTCTCAGTTTAGTAACTCACTCAGTCTTGTAATACTCTCTCAGCTCTCTCAGATTAGTAATACTCTCTCAGTCTAGTAACACTCTCTCAGTTTAGTAACACTTTCTCAGTTTAGTAATACTAACTCAGTTGAGTAATACTCTCTCAGTTTAGTAATACTCTCTCAGTTTAGTAATATTCTCTCAGTTTAGTAATATTCTCTCAGTTTAATAATACTCTCTCAGTTTAGTAATATTCTCTCAGTTTAGTAATATTCTCTCAGTTTAGTAATATTCTCTCAGTTTAGTAATACTCTCTCGGGTTAGTAATATTCTCTCAGTTTAGTAATATTCTCTCAGTTTAGTAATACTCTCTTGGGTTAGTAATACTCTCTCAGTTTAGTAAAACTCTCTCAGTTTAGTAATACTCTCTCAGTCTTGTAATACTCTCTCAGCTCTCTCATTTTAGTAATACTCTCCCAGTTTAGTAACACTCTCTCAGTTTAGTAATACTCTCTCAGTCTAGTAACACTCTCTCAGTTTAGTAACACTCTCTCAGTTTAGTAATATTCTCTCAGTTTAGTAATACTCTCTCAGTTTAGTAATACTCTCTGAGTTTAGTAATATTCTCTCAGCTAACTCAGTTTAGTAATACTCTCTCGGGTTAGTAATACTCTCTCAGTTTAGTAATACTCTCTCAGTTTAGTAACACTCTCTAAGTTTAGTAATACTCTCTCAGTCTAGTAACACTCTCTCAGTTTAGTAACACTCTCTCAGTTTAGTAATATTCTCTCAGTTTAGTAATACTCCCTCAGTTTAGTAATACTCTCTCAGTTTAGTAATATTCTCTCAGCTCTCTCAGTTTAGTAATACTCTCTCGGGTTAGTAATACTCTCTCAGTTTAGTAAAACTCTCTCAGTTTAGTAATACTCTCTCAGTCTTGTAATACTCTATCAGCTTTCTCAGTTTAGTAATACTCTCTCAGTTTAGTAACACTCTCTCAGTTTAGTAATACTCTCTCAGTCTAGTAACACTCTCTCAGTTTAGTAACACTCTCTCAGTTTAGTAATACTCTCTTGGGTTAGTAATATTCTCTAAGTTTAGTAACACTCTCTCAGTTTAGTAATACTCTCTCCTTTGAGTAATATTCTATCAGTTTAGTAATACTCTCTCAGTTGAGTAATACTCTCTCAGTCTTGTAACACTCTCTCAGTTGAGTAATATTCTCTGTTTAGTAACACTCTCTCAGTTTAGTAATACTCTCTCAGTTTAGTAATACTCTCTCAGTTTAGTAATACTCTCTCAGTTGAGTAATATTCTCTCGGTTGAGTAATACTCTCTGAGTCTAGTAACACTCTCTCAGTTTAGTAAAACTGTCTCAGTTTAGTAATACTCTCTCAGTTGAGTAATATTCTCTCAGTTTAGTAATATTCTCTCAGTTTAGTAATATTCTCTCAGATTAGTAATACTCTCTCGGGTTAGTAATATTCTCTCAGTTTAGTAAAACTCTCTCAGTTTAGTAATACTGACTCAGTCTTGTAATACTCTCTCAGCTCTCTCAGTTTAGTAATACTCTCTCAGTTTAGTAACACTCTCTCAGTTTAGTAATACTCTCTCAGTCTAGTTACACTCTCTCAGTTTAGTAACACTCTCTCAGTTTAGTAATACTCTCTCAGTTGAGTAATACTCTCTCAGTTGAGTAATACTCTCTCAGTTTAGTAATACTCTCTCAGTTTAGTAATACTCTCTTGGGTTAGTAATACTCTCTCAGTTTAGTAAAACTCTCTCAGTTTAGTAATACTCTCTCAGTCTTGTAATACTCTCTCAGCTCTCTCAGTTTAGTAATACTCTCTCAGTTTAGTAACACTCTCTCAGTTTAGTAATACTCTCTCAGTCTAGTAACACTCTCTCAGTTTAGTAACACTCTCTCAGTTTAGTAATATTCTCTCAGTTTAGTAATACTCCCTCAGTTTAGTAATACTCTCTCAGTTTAGTAATATTCTCTCAGCTCTCTCAGTTTAGTAATACTCTCTCGGGTTAGTAATACTCTCTCAGTTTAGTAAAACTCTCTCAGTTTAGTAATACTCTCTCAGTCTTGTAATACTCTCTCAGTCTAGTAACACTCTCAGTCTTGTAACACTCTCTCAGTTGAGTAATATTCTCTGTTTAGTAACACTCTCTCAGTTTAGTAATACTCCCTCAGTTTAGTAATACTCTCTCAGTTTAGTAATATTCTCTCAGCTTTCTCAGTTTAGTAATACTCTCTCAGTTTAGTAACACTCTCTCAGTTTAGTAATACTCTCTCAGTCTAGTAACACTCTCAGTCTTGTAACACTCTCTCAGTTGAGTAATATTCTCTGTTTAGTAACACTCTCTCAGTTTAGTAATACTCTCTCAGTTTAGTAATACTCTCTCAGTTGAGTAATATTCTCTCGGTTGAGTAATACTCTCTGAGTCTAGTAACACTCTCTCAGTTTAGTAAAACTGTCTCAGTTTAGTAATACTCTCTCAGTTGAGTAATATTCTCTCAGTTGAGTAATATTCTCTCAGTTTAGTAATATTCTCTCAGTTTAGTAATACTCTCTCGGGTTAGTAATATTCTCTCAGTTTAGTAATATTCTCTCAGATTAGTAATACTCTCTCGGGTTAGTAATATTCTCTCAGTTTAGTAAAACTCTCTCAGTTTAGTAATACTGACTCAGTCTTGTAATACTCTCTCAGCTCTCTCAGTTTAGTAATACTCTCTCAGTTTAGTAACACTCTCTCAGTTTAGTAATACTCTCTCAGTCTAGTAACACTCTCTCAGTTTAGTAACACTCTCTCAGTTTAGTAATACTCTCTCAGTTGAGTAATACTCTCTCAGTTGAGTAATACTCTCTCAGTTTAGTAATACTCTCTCAGTTTAGTAATACTCTCTCAGTTTAGTAAAACTCTCTCAGTTTAGTAATACTCTCTCAGTCTTGTAATACTCTCTCAGCTCTCTCAGTTTAGTAATACTCTCTCAGTTTAGTAACACTCTCTCCGTTTAGTAATACTCTCTCAGTCTAGTAACACTCTCTCAGTTTAGTAACACTCTCTCAGTTTAGTAATATTCTCTCAGTTTAGTAATACTCCCTCAGTTTAGTAATACTCTCTCAGTTTAGTAATATTCTCTCAGCTCTCTCAGTTTAGTAATACTCTCTCGGGTTAGTAATACTCTCTCAGTTTAGTAAAACTCTCTCAGTTTAGTAATACTCTCTCAGTCTTGTAATACTCTATCAGCTTTCTCAGTTTAGTAATACTCTCTCAGTTTAGTAACACTCTCTCAGTTTAGTAATACTCTCTCAGTCTAGTAACACTCTCAGTTTAGTAACACTCTCTCAGTTTAGTAATACTCTCTTGGGTTAGTAATATTCTCTAAGTTTAGTAACACTCTCTCAGTTTAGTAATACTCTCTCCTTTGAGTAATATTCTATCAGTTTAGTAATACTCTCTCAGTTGAGTAATACTCTCTCAGTTTAGTAATACTCTCTCAGTTGAGTAATATTCTCTCGGTTGAGTAATACTCTCTGAGTCTAGTAACACTCTCTCAGTTTAGTAAAACTGTCTCAGTTTAGTAATACTCTCTCAGTTGAGTAATATTCTCTCAGTTTAGTAATATTCTCTCAGTTTAGTAATATTCTCTCAGTTTAGTAATACTCTCTCGGGTTAGTAATATTCTCTCAGATTAGTAATACTCTCTCGGGTTAGTAATATTCTCTCAGTTTAGTAAAACTCTCTCAGTTTAGTAATATTCTCTCAGCTCTCTCAGTTTAGTAATACTCTCTCGGGTTAGTAATACTCTCTCAGTTTAGTAAAACTCTCTCAGTTTAGTAATACTCTCTCAGTCTTGTAATACTCTCTCAGCTTTCTCAGTTTAGTAATACTCTCTCAGTTTAGTAACACTCTCTCAGTTTAGTAATACTCTCTCAGTCTAGTAACACTC